>NC_086446.1:522473319-522510819 GCF_028390025.1 Pseudophryne corroboree | reverse complement strand
CAGTGCCCACAGCATTTTGTGGTGCTTTTATGGGATAGGAGGGGAAACCACATAACTGATGTATATATTATACATTTTTTATATATGTGTACCCCCGAGCACTCCCCCCCCCCCTCGTTAGTCCCTCACCCGCACTGACGCCCAGGATCGACCATAGCAGGCAGCCGCTGTCACAGTAATTGGCGCCGGGGTCCGACACCGCGCTTAAATCAAGAAACTACACCTTACCAGCGGCCCTTGCTGCAGTGACCTCCCGGCAGCAAAGGCTGCTGGGAGCTGTAGTTTATGTAGTTTCCTGATTGTAGCGCTGTGTCGGACCCCGGCGCTAATTACAGTGACTGCCGCTGCTGCGGCTGCCTGCTATGGTCTACAGTGCAGCCAGCTGTCAGTTCGGGGTGACAAACTACCGGGCGGGGGGGAGACAGACATTGGGGGGCGGGAGTGGACAGCTGGTTAATATTAAATCTACCTACTGGCCGCGGGTGGCACCGCTGGGCGGTGCCCCTCCTCGGCTGGCGCCCCTGGCGAGTGCCATCCTGGCCAATAGGTAGATACGCCCCTGGATAGATGTTCTTCATATCTCTAACCTTCCTACCTCTATGACTGCATGTTATTACCCAGTTTTGTTTTATCACTGTTGTTTCCAATAGCAAAACGCAACGGAATTTGCTGTGCTATATAAGAAACTTCATAAATAATGACAAAAATGAATAAACAACCTAACAAGCACAGGGCACATGTTGTGGAGTAGCAGCTTCTACAGACCACATGTCTCATCACTAGGAATCTTCTGCTTCGCATGTGTAGTGCTATAGACAGTGCCGTTACTGGATATCTCGGTGCCCTGTGCCAAAAAGAGAATTGGTGCCCTCCCTACATTTAAAATAGGGACAGTGCATGCCAAAGACATGTGGCAAAAATATAAGGGTGTGGCTTCATGGGGAAGGGGCATGGTCACAAAATAATATCAATTAATATTACGCCGCACAATTGTCTCCATTATTAAAATTACGCCACACAGTAGTGCAACTTATACACGTTACACCAGGTAGAGCCCCTTATATACATTAAGCTAGATAGAGCCCCCTTTTATACATTGCTCCAGGTAGAGACAGTCACATATTATTCCAGGTAGAGCCCCCTTTTACACATTGCACCAGGTAGAGTCCCCTTTTACAATGTCAGGTAGAGCTCCTTTTACACATTGTGCCAAGTAGAGTCCCCTTTTACAACGCCAGGTAGTGCTCCTTTTACACATTGCGCCAGGTAGAGTCCCCTTATACAACGCAAGGTAGAGCCCCTTTTACACACTGCACCAGGTTGAGCCCCTTTTTTCACACTATGCCAGGTAGAGACCCATTTTTTACGCATTACACCAGGTAGTGCCCCTGTCACACATTATTCCAGGTAGAGTCCCCTTTTTACACATTGCACAAGGTAGAGTCCCCTTTTACAATGCTAGGGAGAACCCCTTTTATACATTGCACCATGTAGAGCCCCCTTTTACACATTGCATCAGGTAAAGTCCGCTTTTACACATTGCACCAGGTAGTGTCCCCTTTTATGCATTGCGCCAGGTAGAGTGCCCTTTTACACATTGAACCAAGTACAGCCCCCGTTTACACATTGCGCCAGGTCGAGCCCCTTTTACACATTGTGCCAGGTAGAGTTCCCTTTTACACATTGCAGTAGATTAGTGCCTCCCTTTTACAAATGTGCCATGTGTGTGTGTGTGTGTGTGTGTGTGTGTGTGTGTGTGTGTGTGTGTGTGTGTGAGATACTTATATTCAGCTCCAGAGCAAGTGGTGGCTGGCCCTTTTCCACGAGACTCCTGGCCCTTATCCACGAGACTCCGGACACAGAAGTGGATGTCAGGACTCGGGAGGGATGGAGCGGGTACAGGAAGCTGCAGCGCTGCCTCTGTAAGCTGATCGACCGGCAGAACGGCTGCGCGGGTACTGCGGTGGACCTGCACCCACAGTGCATACGTGCTGTGAACCAGGCACTGCTAGCACACCGCTAGTTAGGGCCCTGGCTATAGGGACAACCTGATAGAGAAAGTACAATACATGAGGATAGGGATCTTTGCACTTAGTGACTATTAGTCTGATTCAGATGTGGTCGCTAATGCAATTGCAACTACGAGTTTTTACGCAGCAGATGTGTGAAAATAGCCGCTGTATTGTGACACCCACCGGTGGTTATGCAGATCTGTAACTGCATACAGACCCACAGCAGTGGTCACAGATCCTTCTATAATCAATGATTTAAGTAAACCTATAGTCGCCCAGAATTGCTGCAGGAACTGCGCCATGTTTACTGTGTATGGGATTGTAGTTGTACGTTATACACGCACCAAATACAGACATGACACGCCTGAAATTTTGCCGCCACTCTCCATTACCACTCCTAAATGGTCCCTGACTGTTAAACACTTTGCATATATATCCTCACTGCAAGCGGCATGCGCTGTCGGCTGATAATCACTCAGCTGTATAAATATTGGCACTACGTACACATATGAATCAGGCCCTATATACATTAATGCATTGTTTATTTATCTACTAAACCTGGGGCAAAATTTACTATCGTTCGATTTTGATATAGAAGGGATTTTGGCATTTAATTCCATTCGATTTTGATTGAAGATATTTATTAAAGGCAAAATCGAATGTCAAATTGATTCTAAAGCGAAATTCAACTCACATTCCAATAGAAATCAAATTTCTAAAAAACATCAATGTTTTCCCATAGTCCAATATAGAATCCTCTCATTTACTAAAGTTCGATTTGAAATCGAACTGTAAATCGAAAACAAAATCGAACTTGAAAACCCCAAATTAATAGAATGAGCTTCTAACCACCATTCTATTGCTAGGAAATTGATTGTGATGACGTTTTAAGTACCCAAACACATGTTTACGCAGTGTGAATGTAGGAATAATAGCTGTCTAATGCTAGCAGATCAGCCAACCTGCAAACTTTTTTACTAGACCAGCCAACTTCTGTCCAACTTGTGATGTCACAGAAGTAGGCGGACAGTGTCTGCCTGTTCTGAATATTAAAAAAAACAAAAACAAGTGACGTGTCTGTTTATTTCAGTGAAACTGAGCTTTTGAAACCTCATTGTGGATACATTTCTAGTAGTAGACTTACAATGTAACAATTGAGAAAATAAATTGTTTCAGTGATGTGCAGTTAAGGAATGGTATACTCACTGTGTCTAAATACCATTCACTATTGCACTTTCTCAATGAGACGTAAGGGGGGTACACACATAGCGATGCTTACTTAATTTCTAAGCAATCTGACTACATTGCTTAGAAATTAAGCACACATCGCTGCTGTGTGTAGGGTGCCGGCAACAGACCGCGCATCGCTACCGCCGGCTCTAGATTTGGCATGCATGCCAAATCTAGTTAGATTGCTCACTTCACCGCTGAGTGAAGTGAGCGTTTCTCCCCCTCCTCCCCCTCGCTCAGCACACATCGCGCTGTGTGCTGAGCGTCCTGAGATGTGTGCTGAGCGGTCTGTGCTAGATCGCTAAGCACACATCTCCGGGAGAACTCTCCCTGTGTGTAACCCCCTTAATGCTCTCACTACACTTGCCTCGTCCCTTGTACACGTAACATTATACATGTGTCCCATCGAGTTGGGAATGGAATGCCGGTGGTCGGGATGCTAGCGGTCACATGACCGACCAGGGCATCCCAACAGTGAGAATCCCAACACCGGACAGGGGTAAGTATTTTACACCTCTCCCATCCCCTACCCTAACCATCGAGGGGTGTCGAATACGGATAACCCTCCAGGGGTGTCGGCTATGACTAACCCCCCCTAGTGCCTAACCCTAAACCCGCTAGTGCCTAATCCTAACCCTTGGGCCATAACCCTAACTCCCACCCCGATACTCACCTCCTGGATGGCAGTGGTGAGGTGGCCCCTGGACCATGCCGCTGGAATGGGATGGCGGCAGGTGGCTGGACCCTGGTTGGTGGCAGTAAGGTGGCCCCTGGACCCTGCGGCTGGAGCGTGATAGCAGCAGGTGGCTGGATCCCCATGGCTGGACCCTGGTTGGTGGCAGTAAGGTGGCCCCTGGACCCTGCGGCTGGAGCGTGATAGCGGCAGAGAGGTGGCAGCTTGACCTGGATGGCAGCGGTGAGGTGGACCCTGGATCATGCAGCTGGAGCGGGGTGGCAGCAGGTGGCTGGACCCTCACGGCTGGACCCTGGATGGTGGCAGTAAGGTGGCCCCTGGACCCTGCGGCTGGAGCGGGATAGCGGCGGAGAGGTGGCAGCTTGACCTGGATGGCAGCGGCGAGGTGGACCCTGGATCATGCAGCTGGAGCAGGATAGCGGTGGGTGGTTGGACCCTGGATGGTGGCAGTGAGGTGGCCCCTGGACCCTGCATCTGGAGTGGGATAGTGGTGGAGAGGTGACTGCTGGACCTGGATGGCAGTGGTGAGGTGGCCCCTGGACCCTGCACTGTCCCGAATATAGATCGACCATAGCAGGCAGCCGCTGTCACAGTAATTGGCGCCGGGGTCCGACACCGCGCTTAAATCAAGAAACTACACCTTACCAGCGGCCCTTGCTGCAGTGACCTCCCGGCAGCAAAGGCTGCTGGGAGCTGTAGTTTATGTAGTTTCCTGATTGTAGCGCTGTGTCGGACCCCGGCGCTAATTACAGTGACTGCCGCTGCTGTGGCTGCCTGCTATGGTCTACAGTGCAGCCAGCTGTCAGTTCGGGGTGACAAACTACCGGGCGGGGGGGAGACAGACCCTTTGAAGAAGTCAGTTGTGACGAAACGCGTTGGGCTCCCTGTGGTGACTCCCTTGCCTATTTTAAAAAGCTAAGTTAGAAGTCCTTACTTTGTACTAAGACCTTTATATTCGTAAGATTTTATTAATATATTTTTATGTTTTAACCCAATTTTATGTGATAATTAAAGCTTGTTTGTACCATTATATAGTTTTTTGGCTTTTAAATCTATCTTTTAACTATTGCGTTTTAAACAACACCAGTCGCCGGTACCCTTATTCCCCCATTTTTTTATATATATATATATATATATATATATAGACACACACACACACATATATATATATATATATATATATATACATACTGTATATACACACATACGTATATATACATACAAAACGACATCCAATTTATTATTAAGCACTGGGAAGATGTGTGAAAGTTTAATAAAAGTGATACTATTTTGAATAGTATTCATTAAAAAGGATAAACAAGAACTACTTAAAATAAATAATGTCAGTGCCATTCTTCGGCATGAGAAAAATGTACTCCATGGAAAAAGAATAAAATCTTACATTAAACCTGCACATTTATATGTTAATATGTACTGGCATTATGGTTCTGCATGCTCCCACCCACCATAGTAAGCTATCCTTCTCCAGTGCCCACAGCATTTTGTGGTGCTTTTATGGGATAGGAGGGGAAACCACATAACTGATGTATATATTATACATTTTTTATATATGTGTACCCCCGAGCACTCCCCCCCCCCCCTCGTTAGTCCCTCACCCGCACTGACGCCCAGGATCGACCATAGCAGGCAGCCGCTGTCACAGTAATTGGCGCCGGGGTCCGACACCGCGCTTAAATCAAGAAACTACACCTTACCAGCGGCCCTTGCTGCAGTGACCTCCCGGCAGCAAAGGCTGCTGGGAGCTGTAGTTTATGTAGTTTCCTGATTGTAGCGCTGTGTCGGACCCCGGCGCTAATTACAGTGACTGCCGCTGCTGCGGCTGCCTGCTATGGTCTACAGTGCAGCCAGCTGTCAGTTCGGGGTGACAAACTACCGGGCGGGGGGGAGACAGACATTGGGGGGCGGGAGTGGACAGCTGGTTAATATTAAATCTACCTACTGGCCGCGGGTGGCACCGCTGGGCGGTGCCCCTCCTCGGCTGGCGCCCCTGGCGAGTGCCATCCTGGCCAATAGGTAGATACGCCCCTGGATAGATGTTCTTCATATCTCTAACCTTCCTACCTCTATGACTGCATGTTATTACCCAGTTTTGTTTTATCACTGTTGTTTCCAATAGCAAAACGCAACGGAATTTGCTGTGCTATATAAGAAACTTCATAAATAATGACAAAAATGAATAAACAACCTAACAAGCACAGGGCACATGTTGTGGAGTAGCAGCTTCTACAGACCACATGTCTCATCACTAGGAATCTTCTGCTTCGCATGTGTAGTGCTATAGACAGTGCCGTTACTGGATATCTCGGTGCCCTGTGCCAAAAAGAGAATTGGTGCCCTCCCTACATTTAAAATAGGGACAGTGCATGCCAAAGACATGTGGCAAAAATATAAGGGTGTGGCTTCATGGGGAAGGGGCATGGTCACAAAATAATATCAATTAATATTACGCCGCACAATTGTCTCCATTATTAAAATTACGCCACACAGTAGTGCAACTTATACACGTTACACCAGGTAGAGCCCCTTATATACATTAAGCTAGATAGAGCCCCCTTTTATACATTGCTCCAGGTAGAGACAGTCACATATTATTCCAGGTAGAGCCCCCTTTTACACATTGCACCAGGTAGAGTCCCCTTTTACAATGTCAGGTAGAGCTCCTTTTACACATTGTGCCAAGTAGAGTCCCCTTTTACAACGCCAGGTAGTGCTCCTTTTACACATTGCGCCAGGTAGAGTCCCCTTATACAACGCAAGGTAGAGCCCCTTTTACACACTGCACCAGGTTGAGCCCCTTTTTTCACACTATGCCAGGTAGAGACCCATTTTTTACGCATTACACCAGGTAGTGCCCCTGTCACACATTATTCCAGGTAGAGTCCCCTTTTTACACATTGCACAAGGTAGAGTCCCCTTTTACAATGCTAGGGAGAACCCCTTTTATACATTGCACCATGTAGAGCCCCCTTTTACACATTGCATCAGGTAAAGTCCGCTTTTACACATTGCACCAGGTAGTGTCCCCTTTTATGCATTGCGCCAGGTAGAGTGCCCTTTTACACATTGAACCAAGTACAGCCCCCGTTTACACATTGCGCCAGGTCGAGCCCCTTTTACACATTGTGCCAGGTAGAGTTCCCTTTTACACATTGCAGTAGATTAGTGCCTCCCTTTTACAAATGTGCCATGTGTGTGTGTGTGTGTGTGTGTGTGTGTGTGTGTGTGTGTGTGTGTGTGTGTGTGTGTGTGAGATACTTATATTCAGCTCCAGAGCAAGTGGTGGCTGGCCCTTTTCCACGAGACTCCTGGCCCTTATCCACGAGACTCCGGACACAGAAGTGGATGTCAGGACTCGGGAGGGATGGAGCGGGTACAGGAAGCTGCAGCGCTGCCTCTGTAAGCTGATCGACCGGCAGAACGGCTGCGCGGGTACTGCGGTGGACCTGCACCCACAGTGCATACGTGCTGTGAACCAGGCACTGCTAGCACACCGCTAGTTAGGGCCCTGGCTATAGGGACAACCTGATAGAGAAAGTACAATACATGAGGATAGGGATCTTTGCACTTAGTGACTATTAGTCTGATTCAGATGTGGTCGCTAATGCAATTGCAACTACGAGTTTTTACGCAGCAGATGTGTGAAAATAGCCGCTGTATTGTGACACCCACCGGTGGTTATGCAGATCTGTAACTGCATACAGACCCACAGCAGTGGTCACAGATCCTTCTATAATCAATGATTTAAGTAAACCTATAGTCGCCCAGAATTGCTGCAGGAACTGCGCCATGTTTACTGTGTATGGGATTGTAGTTGTACGTTATACACGCACCAAATACAGACATGACACGCCTGAAATTTTGCCGCCACTCTCCATTACCACTCCTAAATGGTCCCTGACTGTTAAACACTTTGCATATATATCCTCACTGCAAGCGGCATGCGCTGTCGGCTGATAATCACTCAGCTGTATAAATATTGGCACTACGTACACATATGAATCAGGCCCTATATACATTAATGCATTGTTTATTTATCTACTAAACCTGGGGCAAAATTTACTATCGTTCGATTTTGATATAGAAGGGATTTTGGCATTTAATTCCATTCGATTTTGATTGAAGATATTTATTAAAGGCAAAATCGAATGTCAAATTGATTCTAAAGCGAAATTCAACTCACATTCCAATAGAAATCAAATTTCTAAAAAACATCAATGTTTTCCCATAGTCCAATATAGAATCCTCTCATTTACTAAAGTTCGATTTGAAATCGAACTGTAAATCGAAAACAAAATCGAACTTGAAAACCCCAAATTAATAGAATGAGCTTCTAACCACCATTCTATTGCTAGGAAATTGATTGTGATGACGTTTTAAGTACCCAAACACATGTTTACGCAGTGTGAATGTAGGAATAATAGCTGTCTAATGCTAGCAGATCAGCCAACCTGCAAACTTTTTTACTAGACCAGCCAACTTCTGTCCAACTTGTGATGTCACAGAAGTAGGCGGACAGTGTCTGCCTGTTCTGAATATTAAAAAAAACAAAAACAAGTGACGTGTCTGTTTATTTCAGTGAAACTGAGCTTTTGAAACCTCATTGTGGATACATTTCTAGTAGTAGACTTACAATGTAACAATTGAGAAAATAAATTGTTTCAGTGATGTGCAGTTAAGGAATGGTATACTCACTGTGTCTAAATACCATTCACTATTGCACTTTCTCAATGAGACGTAAGGGGGGTACACACATAGCGATGCTTACTTAATTTCTAAGCAATCTGACTACATTGCTTAGAAATTAAGCACACATCGCTGCTGTGTGTAGGGTGCCGGCAACAGACCGCGCATCGCTACCGCCGGCTCTAGATTTGGCATGCATGCCAAATCTAGTTAGATTGCTCACTTCACCGCTGAGTGAAGTGAGCGTTTCTCCCCCTCCTCCCCCTCGCTCAGCACACATCGCGCTGTGTGCTGAGCGTCCTGAGATGTGTGCTGAGCGGTCTGTGCTAGATCGCTAAGCACACATCTCCGGGAGAACTCTCCCTGTGTGTAACCCCCTTAATGCTCTCACTACACTTGCCTCGTCCCTTGTACACGTAACATTATACATGTGTCCCATCGAGTTGGGAATGGAATGCCGGTGGTCGGGATGCTAGCGGTCACATGACCGACCAGGGCATCCCAACAGTGAGAATCCCAACACCGGACAGGGGTAAGTATTTTACACCTCTCCCATCCCCTACCCTAACCATCGAGGGGTGTCGAATACGGATAACCCTCCAGGGGTGTCGGCTATGACTAACCCCCCCTAGTGCCTAACCCTAAACCCGCTAGTGCCTAATCCTAACCCTTGGGCCATAACCCTAACTCCCACCCCGATACTCACCTCCTGGATGGCAGTGGTGAGGTGGCCCCTGGACCATGCCGCTGGAATGGGATGGCGGCAGGTGGCTGGACCCTGGTTGGTGGCAGTAAGGTGGCCCCTGGACCCTGCGGCTGGAGCGTGATAGCAGCAGGTGGCTGGATCCCCATGGCTGGACCCTGGTTGGTGGCAGTAAGGTGGCCCCTGGACCCTGCGGCTGGAGCGTGATAGCGGCAGAGAGGTGGCAGCTTGACCTGGATGGCAGCGGTGAGGTGGACCCTGGATCATGCAGCTGGAGCGGGGTGGCAGCAGGTGGCTGGACCCTCACGGCTGGACCCTGGATGGTGGCAGTAAGGTGGCCCCTGGACCCTGCGGCTGGAGCGGGATAGCGGCGGAGAGGTGGCAGCTTGACCTGGATGGCAGCGGCGAGGTGGACCCTGGATCATGCAGCTGGAGCAGGATAGCGGTGGGTGGTTGGACCCTGGATGGTGGCAGTGAGGTGGCCCCTGGACCCTGCATCTGGAGTGGGATAGTGGTGGAGAGGTGACTGCTGGACCTGGATGGCAGTGGTGAGGTGGCCCCTGGACCCTGCACTGTCCCGAATATAGATCGACCATAGCAGGCAGCCGCTGTCACAGTAATTGGCGCCGGGGTCCGACACCGCGCTTAAATCAAGAAACTACACCTTACCAGCGGCCCTTGCTGCAGTGACCTCCCGGCAGCAAAGGCTGCTGGGAGCTGTAGTTTATGTAGTTTCCTGATTGTAGCGCTGTGTCGGACCCCGGCGCTAATTACAGTGACTGCCGCTGCTGTGGCTGCCTGCTATGGTCTACAGTGCAGCCAGCTGTCAGTTCGGGGTGACAAACTACCGGGCGGGGGGGAGACAGACCCTTTGAAGAAGTCAGTTGTGACGAAACGCGTTGGGCTCCCTGTGGTGACTCCCTTGCCTATTTTAAAAAGCTAAGTTAGAAGTCCTTACTTTGTACTAAGACCTTTATATTCGTAAGATTTTATTAATATATTTTTATGTTTTAACCCAATTTTATGTGATAATTAAAGCTTGTTTGTACCATTATATAGTTTTTTGGCTTTTAAATCTATCTTTTAACTATTGCGTTTTAAACAACACCAGTCGCCGGTACCCTTATTCCCCCATTTTTTTATATATATATATATATATATATATATATAGACACACACACACACATATATATATATATATATATATATATACATACTGTATATACACACATACGTATATATACATACAAAACGACATCCAATTTATTATTAAGCACTGGGAAGATGTGTGAAAGTTTAATAAAAGTGATACTATTTTGAATAGTATTCATTAAAAAGGATAAACAAGAACTACTTAAAATAAATAATGTCAGTGCCATTCTTCGGCATGAGAAAAATGTACTCCATGGAAAAAGAATAAAATCTTACATTAAACCTGCACATTTATATGTTAATATGTACTGGCATTATGGTTCTGCATGCTCCCACCCACCATAGTAAGCTATCCTTCTCCAGTGCCCACAGCATTTTGTGGTGCTTTTATGGGATAGGAGGGGAAACCACATAACTGATGTATATATTATACATTTTTTATATATGTGTACCCCCGAGCACTCCCCCCCCCCCCCTCGTTAGTCCCTCACCCGCACTGACGCCCAGGATCGACCATAGCAGGCAGCCGCTGTCACAGTAATTGGCGCCGGGGTCCGACACCGCGCTTAAATCAAGAAACTACACCTTACCAGCGGCCCTTGCTGCAGTGACCTCCCGGCAGCAAAGGCTGCTGGGAGCTGTAGTTTATGTAGTTTCCTGATTGTAGCGCTGTGTCGGACCCCGGCGCTAATTACAGTGACTGCCGCTGCTGCGGCTGCCTGCTATGGTCTACAGTGCAGCCAGCTGTCAGTTCGGGGTGACAAACTACCGGGCGGGGGGGAGACAGACATTGGGGGGCGGGAGTGGACAGCTGGTTAATATTAAATCTACCTACTGGCCGCGGGTGGCACCGCTGGGCGGTGCCCCTCCTCGGCTGGCGCCCCTGGCGAGTGCCATCCTGGCCAATAGGTAGATACGCCCCTGGATAGATGTTCTTCATATCTCTAACCTTCCTACCTCTATGACTGCATGTTATTACCCAGTTTTGTTTTATCACTGTTGTTTCCAATAGCAAAACGCAACGGAATTTGCTGTGCTATATAAGAAACTTCATAAATAATGACAAAAATGAATAAACAACCTAACAAGCACAGGGCACATGTTGTGGAGTAGCAGCTTCTACAGACCACATGTCTCATCACTAGGAATCTTCTGCTTCGCATGTGTAGTGCTATAGACAGTGCCGTTACTGGATATCTCGGTGCCCTGTGCCAAAAAGAGAATTGGTGCCCTCCCTACATTTAAAATAGGGACAGTGCATGCCAAAGACATGTGGCAAAAATATAAGGGTGTGGCTTCATGGGGAAGGGGCATGGTCACAAAATAATATCAATTAATATTACGCCGCACAATTGTCTCCATTATTAAAATTACGCCACACAGTAGTGCAACTTATACACGTTACACCAGGTAGAGCCCCTTATATACATTAAGCTAGATAGAGCCCCCTTTTATACATTGCTCCAGGTAGAGACAGTCACATATTATTCCAGGTAGAGCCCCCTTTTACACATTGCACCAGGTAGAGTCCCCTTTTACAATGTCAGGTAGAGCTCCTTTTACACATTGTGCCAAGTAGAGTCCCCTTTTACAACGCCAGGTAGTGCTCCTTTTACACATTGCGCCAGGTAGAGTCCCCTTATACAACGCAAGGTAGAGCCCCTTTTACACACTGCACCAGGTTGAGCCCCTTTTTTCACACTATGCCAGGTAGAGACCCATTTTTTACGCATTACACCAGGTAGTGCCCCTGTCACACATTATTCCAGGTAGAGTCCCCTTTTTACACATTGCACAAGGTAGAGTCCCCTTTTACAATGCTAGGGAGAACCCCTTTTATACATTGCACCATGTAGAGCCCCCTTTTACACATTGCATCAGGTAAAGTCCGCTTTTACACATTGCACCAGGTAGTGTCCCCTTTTATGCATTGCGCCAGGTAGAGTGCCCTTTTACACATTGAACCAAGTACAGCCCCCGTTTACACATTGCGCCAGGTCGAGCCCCTTTTACACATTGTGCCAGGTAGAGTTCCCTTTTACACATTGCAGTAGATTAGTGCCTCCCTTTTACAAATGTGCCATGTGTGTGTGTGTGTGTGTGTGTGTGTGTGTGTGTGTGTGTGTGTGTGTGTGTGTGTGTGTGAGATACTTATATTCAGCTCCAGAGCAAGTGGTGGCTGGCCCTTTTCCACGAGACTCCTGGCCCTTATCCACGAGACTCCGGACACAGAAGTGGATGTCAGGACTCGGGAGGGATGGAGCGGGTACAGGAAGCTGCAGCGCTGCCTCTGTAAGCTGATCGACCGGCAGAACGGCTGCGCGGGTACTGCGGTGGACCTGCACCCACAGTGCATACGTGCTGTGAACCAGGCACTGCTAGCACACCGCTAGTTAGGGCCCTGGCTATAGGGACAACCTGATAGAGAAAGTACAATACATGAGGATAGGGATCTTTGCACTTAGTGACTATTAGTCTGATTCAGATGTGGTCGCTAATGCAATTGCAACTACGAGTTTTTACGCAGCAGATGTGTGAAAATAGCCGCTGTATTGTGACACCCACCGGTGGTTATGCAGATCTGTAACTGCATACAGACCCACAGCAGTGGTCACAGATCCTTCTATAATCAATGATTTAAGTAAACCTATAGTCGCCCAGAATTGCTGCAGGAACTGCGCCATGTTTACTGTGTATGGGATTGTAGTTGTACGTTATACACGCACCAAATACAGACATGACACGCCTGAAATTTTGCCGCCACTCTCCATTACCACTCCTAAATGGTCCCTGACTGTTAAACACTTTGCATATATATCCTCACTGCAAGCGGCATGCGCTGTCGGCTGATAATCACTCAGCTGTATAAATATTGGCACTACGTACACATATGAATCAGGCCCTATATACATTAATGCATTGTTTATTTATCTACTAAACCTGGGGCAAAATTTACTATCGTTCGATTTTGATATAGAAGGGATTTTGGCATTTAATTCCATTCGATTTTGATTGAAGATATTTATTAAAGGCAAAATCGAATGTCAAATTGATTCTAAAGCGAAATTCAACTCACATTCCAATAGAAATCAAATTTCTAAAAAACATCAATGTTTTCCCATAGTCCAATATAGAATCCTCTCATTTACTAAAGTTCGATTTGAAATCGAACTGTAAATCGAAAACAAAATCGAACTTGAAAACCCCAAATTAATAGAATGAGCTTCTAACCACCATTCTATTGCTAGGAAATTGATTGTGATGACGTTTTAAGTACCCAAACACATGTTTACGCAGTGTGAATGTAGGAATAATAGCTGTCTAATGCTAGCAGATCAGCCAACCTGCAAACTTTTTTACTAGACCAGCCAACTTCTGTCCAACTTGTGATGTCACAGAAGTAGGCGGACAGTGTCTGCCTGTTCTGAATATTAAAAAAAACAAAAACAAGTGACGTGTCTGTTTATTTCAGTGAAACTGAGCTTTTGAAACCTCATTGTGGATACATTTCTAGTAGTAGACTTACAATGTAACAATTGAGAAAATAAATTGTTTCAGTGATGTGCAGTTAAGGAATGGTATACTCACTGTGTCTAAATACCATTCACTATTGCACTTTCTCAATGAGACGTAAGGGGGGTACACACATAGCGATGCTTACTTAATTTCTAAGCAATCTGACTACATTGCTTAGAAATTAAGCACACATCGCTGCTGTGTGTAGGGTGCCGGCAACAGACCGCGCATCGCTACCGCCGGCTCTAGATTTGGCATGCATGCCAAATCTAGTTAGATTGCTCACTTCACCGCTGAGTGAAGTGAGCGTTTCTCCCCCTCCTCCCCCTCGCTCAGCACACATCGCGCTGTGTGCTGAGCGTCCTGAGATGTGTGCTGAGCGGTCTGTGCTAGATCGCTAAGCACACATCTCCGGGAGAACTCTCCCTGTGTGTAACCCCCTTAATGCTCTCACTACACTTGCCTCGTCCCTTGTACACGTAACATTATACATGTGTCCCATCGAGTTGGGAATGGAATGCCGGTGGTCGGGATGCTAGCGGTCACATGACCGACCAGGGCATCCCAACAGTGAGAATCCCAACACCGGACAGGGGTAAGTATTTTACACCTCTCCCATCCCCTACCCTAACCATCGAGGGGTGTCGAATACGGATAACCCTCCAGGGGTGTCGGCTATGACTAACCCCCCCTAGTGCCTAACCCTAAACCCGCTAGTGCCTAATCCTAACCCTTGGGCCATAACCCTAACTCCCACCCCGATACTCACCTCCTGGATGGCAGTGGTGAGGTGGCCCCTGGACCATGCCGCTGGAATGGGATGGCGGCAGGTGGCTGGACCCTGGTTGGTGGCAGTAAGGTGGCCCCTGGACCCTGCGGCTGGAGCGTGATAGCAGCAGGTGGCTGGATCCCCATGGCTGGACCCTGGTTGGTGGCAGTAAGGTGGCCCCTGGACCCTGCGGCTGGAGCGTGATAGCGGCAGAGAGGTGGCAGCTTGACCTGGATGGCAGCGGTGAGGTGGACCCTGGATCATGCAGCTGGAGCGGGGTGGCAGCAGGTGGCTGGACCCTCACGGCTGGACCCTGGATGGTGGCAGTAAGGTGGCCCCTGGACCCTGCGGCTGGAGCGGGATAGCGGCGGAGAGGTGGCAGCTTGACCTGGATGGCAGCGGCGAGGTGGACCCTGGATCATGCAGCTGGAGCAGGATAGCGGTGGGTGGTTGGACCCTGGATGGTGGCAGTGAGGTGGCCCCTGGACCCTGCATCTGGAGTGGGATAGTGGTGGAGAGGTGACTGCTGGACCTGGATGGCAGTGGTGAGGTGGCCCCTGGACCCTGCACTGTCCCGAATATAGATCGACCATAGCAGGCAGCCGCTGTCACAGTAATTGGCGCCGGGGTCCGACACCGCGCTTAAATCAAGAAACTACACCTTACCAGCGGCCCTTGCTGCAGTGACCTCCCGGCAGCAAAGGCTGCTGGGAGCTGTAGTTTATGTAGTTTCCTGATTGTAGCGCTGTGTCGGACCCCGGCGCTAATTACAGTGACTGCCGCTGCTGCGGCTGCCTGCTATGGTCTACAGTGCAGCCAGCTGTCAGTTCGGGGTGACAAACTACCGGGCGGGGGGGAGACAGACCCTTTGAAGAAGTCAGTTGTGACGAAACGCGTTGGGCTCCCTGTGGTGACTCCCTTGCCTATTTTAAAAAGCTAAGTTAGAAGTCCTTACTTTGTACTAAGACCTTTATATTCGTAAGATTTTATTAATATATTTTTATGTTTTAACCCAATTTTATGTGATAATTAAAGCTTGTTTGTACCATTATATAGTTTTTTGGCTTTTAAATCTATCTTTTAACTATTGCGTTTTAAACAACACCAGTCGCCGGTACCCTTATTCCCCCATTTTTTTATATATATATATATATATATATAGACACACACACACATATATATATATATATATATATACATACTGTATATACACACATACGTATATATACATACAAAACGACATCCAATTTATTATTAAGCACTGGGAAGATGTGTGAAAGTTTAATAAAAGTGATACTATTTTGAATAGTATTCATTAAAAAGGATAAACAAGAACTACTTAAAATAAATAATGTCAGTGCCATTCTTCGGCATGAGAAAAATGTACTCCATGGAAAAAGAATAAAATCTTACATTAAACCTGCACATTTATATGTTAATATGTACTGGCATTATGGTTCTGCATGCTCCCACCCACCATAGTAAGCTATCCTTCTCCAGTGCCCACAGCATTTTGTGGTGCTTTTATGGGATAGGAGGGGAAACCACATAACTGATGTATATATTATACATTTTTTATATATGTGTACCCCCGAGCACTCCCCCCCCCCCCCCTCGTTAGTCCCTCACCCGCACTGACGCCCAGGATCGACCATAGCAGGCAACCGCTGTCACAGTAATTGGCGCCGGGGTCCGACACCGCGCTTAAATCAAGAAACTACACCTTACCAGCGGCCCTTGCTGCAGTGACCTCCCGGCAGCAAAGGCTGCTGGGAGCTGTAGTTTATGTAGTTTCCTGATTGTAGCGCTGTGTCGGACCCCGGCGCTAATTACAGTGACTGCCGCTGCTGCGGCTGCCTGCTATGGTCTACAGTGCAGCCAGCTGTCAGTTCGGGGTGACAAACTACCGGGCGGGGGGGAGACAGACATTGGGGGGCGGGAGTGGACAGCTGGTTAATATTAAATCTACCTACTGGCCGCGGGTGGCACCGCTGGGCGGTGCCCCTCCTCGGCTGGCGCCCCTGGCGAGTGCCATCCTGGCCAATAGGTAGATACGCCCCTGGATAGATGTTCTTCATATCTCTAACCTTCCTACCTCTATGACTGCATGTTATTACCCAGTTTTGTTTTATCACTGTTGTTTCCAATAGCAAAACGCAACGGAATTTGCTGTGCTATATAAGAAACTTCATAAATAATGACAAAAATGAATAAACAACCTAACAAGCACAGGGCACATGTTGTGGAGTAGCAGCTTCTACAGACCACATGTCTCATCACTAGGAATCTTCTGCTTCGCATGTGTAGTGCTATAGACAGTGCCGTTACTGGATATCTCGGTGCCCTGTGCCAAAAAGAGAATTGGTGCCCTCCCTACATTTAAAATAGGGACAGTGCATGCCAAAGACATGTGGCAAAAATATAAGGGTGTGGCTTCATGGGGAAGGGGCATGGTCACAAAATAATATCAATTAATATTACGCCGCACAATTGTCTCCATTATTAAAATTACGCCACACAGTAGTGCAACTTATACACGTTACACCAGGTAGAGCCCCTTATATACATTAAGCTAGATAGAGCCCCCTTTTATACATTGCTCCAGGTAGAGACAGTCACATATTATTCCAGGTAGAGCCCCCTTTTACACATTGCACCAGGTAGAGTCCCCTTTTACAATGTCAGGTAGAGCTCCTTTTACACATTGTGCCAAGTAGAGTCCCCTTTTACAACGCCAGGTAGTGCTCCTTTTACACATTGCGCCAGGTAGAGTCCCCTTATACAACGCAAGGTAGAGCCCCTTTTACACACTGCACCAGGTTGAGCCCCTTTTTTCACACTATGCCAGGTAGAGACCCATTTTTTACGCATTACACCAGGTAGTGCCCCTGTCACACATTATTCCAGGTAGAGTCCCCTTTTTACACATTGCACAAGGTAGAGTCCCCTTTTACAATGCTAGGGAGAACCCCTTTTATACATTGCACCATGTAGAGCCCCCTTTTACACATTGCATCAGGTAAAGTCCGCTTTTACACATTGCACCAGGTAGTGTCCCCTTTTATGCATTGCGCCAGGTAGAGTGCCCTTTTACACATTGAACCAAGTACAGCCCCCGTTTACACATTGCGCCAGGTCGAGCCCCTTTTACACATTGTGCCAGGTAGAGTTCCCTTTTACACATTGCAGTAGATTAGTGCCTCCCTTTTACAAATGTGCCATGTGTGTGTGTGTGTGTGTGTGTGTGTGTGTGTGTGTGTGTGTGTGTGTGTGTGTGAGATACTTATATTCAGCTCCAGAGCAAGTGGTGGCTGGCCCTTTTCCACGAGACTCCTGGCCCTTATCCACGAGACTCCGGACACAGAAGTGGATGTTAGGACTCGGGAGGGATGGAGCGGGTACAGGAAGCTGCAGCGCTGCCTCTGTAAGCTGATCGACCGGCAGAACGGCTGCGCGGGTACTGCGGTGGACCTGCACCCACAGTGCATACGTGCTGTGAACCAGGCACTGCTAGCACACCGCTAGTTAGGGCCCTGGCTATAGGGACAACCTGATAGAGAAAGTACAATACATGAGGATAGGGATCTTTGCACTTAGTGACTATTAGTCTGATTCAGATGTGGTCGCTAATGCAATTGCAACTACGAGTTTTTACGCAGCAGATGTGTGAAAATAGCCGCTGTATTGTGACACCCACCGGTGGTTATGCAGATCTGTAACTGCATACAGACCCACAGCAGTGGTCACAGATCCTTCTATAATCAATGATTTAAGTAAACCTATAGTCGCCCAGAATTGCTGCAGGAACTGCGCCATGTTTACTGTGTATGGGATTGTAGTTGTACGTTATACACGCACCAAATACAGACATGACACGCCTGAAATTTTGCCGCCACTCTCCATTACCACTCCTAAATGGTCCCTGACTGTTAAACACTTTGCATATATATCCTCACTGCAAGCGGCATGCGCTGTCGGCTGATAATCACTCAGCTGTATAAATATTGGCACTACGTACACATATGAATCAGGCCCTATATACATTAATGCATTGTTTATTTATCTACTAAACCTGGGGCAAAATTTACTATCGTTCGATTTTGATATAGAAGGGATTTTGGCATTTAATTCCATTCGATTTTGATTGAAGATATTTATTAAAGGCAAAATCGAATGTCAAATTGATTCTAAAGCGAAATTCAACTCACATTCCAATAGAAATCAAATTTCTAAAAAACATCAATGTTTTCCCATAGTCCAATATAGAATCCTCTCATTTACTAAAGTTCGATTTGAAATCGAACTGTAAATCGAAAACAAAATCGAACTTGAAAACCCCAAATTAATAGAATGAGCTTCTAACCACCATTCTATTGCTAGGAAATTGATTGTGATGACGTTTTAAGTACCCAAACACATGTTTACGCAGTGTGAATGTAGGAATAATAGCTGTCTAATGCTAGCAGATCAGCCAACCTGCAAACTTTTTTACTAGACCAGCCAACTTCTGTCCAACTTGTGATGTCACAGAAGTAGGCGAACAGTGTCTGCCTGTTCTGAATATTAAAAAAAACAAAAACAAGTGACGTGTCTGTTTATTTCAGTGAAACTGAGCTTTTGAAACCTCATTGTGGATACATTCCTAGTAGTAGACTTACAATGTAACAATTGAGAAAATAAATTGTTTCAGTGATGTGCAGTTAAGGAATGGTATACTCACTGTGTCTAAATACCATTCACTATTGCACTTTCTCAATGAGACGTAAGGGGGGTACACACATAGCGATGCTTACTTAATTTCTAAGCAATCTGACTACATTGCTTAGAAATTAAGCACACATCGCTGCTGTGTGTAGGGTGCCGGCAACAGACCGCGCATCGCTACCGCCGGCTCTAGATTTGGCATGCATGCCAAATCTAGTTAGATTGCTCACTTCACCGCTGAGTGAAGTGAGCGTTTCTCCCCCTCCTCCCCCTCGCTCAGCACACATCGCGCTGTGTGCTGAGCGTCCTGAGATGTGTGCTGAGCGGTCTGTGCTAGATCGCTAAGCACACATCTCTGGGAGAACTCTCCCTGTGTGTAACCCCCTTAATGCTCTCACTACACTTGCCTCGTCCCTTGTACACGTAACATTATACATGTGTCCCATCGAGTTGGGAATGGAATGCCGGTGGTCGGGATGCTAGCGGTCACATGACCGACCAGGGCATCCCAACAGTGAGAATCCCAACACCGGACAGGGGTAAGTATTTTACACCTCTCCCATCCCCTACCCTAACCATCGAGGGGTGTCGAATACGGATAACCCTCCAGGGGTGTCGGCTATGACTAACCCCCCCTAGTGCCTAACCCTAAACCCGCTAGTGCCTAATCCTAACCCTTGGGCCATAACCCTAACTCCCACCCCGATACTCACCTCCTGGATGGCAGTGGTGAGGTGGCCCCTGGACCATGCCGCTGGAATGGGATGGCGGCAGGTGGCTGGACCCTGGTTGGTGGCAGTAAGGTGGCCCCTGGACCCTGCGGCTGGAGCGTGATAGCAGCAGGTGGCTGGATCCCCATGGCTGGACCCTGGTTGGTGGCAGTAAGGTGGCCCCTGGACCCTGCGGCTGGAGCGTGATAGCGGCAGAGAGGTGGCAGCTTGACCTGGATGGCAGCGGTGAGGTGGACCCTGGATCATGCAGCTGGAGCGGGGTGGCAGCAGGTGGCTGGACCCTCACGGCTGGACCCTGGATGGTGGCAGTAAGGTGGCCCCTGGACCCTGCGGCTGGAGCGGGATAGCGGCGGAGAGGTGGCAGCTTGACCTGGATGGCAGCGGCGAGGTGGACCCTGGATCATGCAGCTGGAGCAGGATAGCGGTGGGTGGTTGGACCCTGGATGGTGGCAGTGAGGTGGCCCCTGGACCCTGCATCTGGAGTGGGATAGTGGTGGAGAGGTGACTGCTGGACCTGGATGGCAGTGGTGAGGTGGCCCCTGGACCCTGCACTGTCCCGAATATAGAGGGGGGTCGGGGGGTGCACAGTGTCGGCTGTACTGAGGTGTTCACATGGAACCGGCATCAGCGGCATTGAATTCAGTGCAGGTATCTGGCTCAGTATTAGTGGCTGTTAGTTTCAATACATAGACAGCATACTCCCTCCAGCTAGGGAGGTAGCATGGTGATCGCGGGCACTGGGGATGGAGGGGGTGATCGCTAGTGCTGGTGGTCACAGTGAATGGGTGTTGGGGATGGAGAGGACGATTGTTGTGGTGGAGACAGTGATCGTGGGTGCCGGTTCCGGTGGGGTGGGACATTGAGACATGCAGCAATAGCTCCGGTCCTCCACCTGCCGATACAGTGATGGACTGTCTGTCCCACACCGCTATCTCCCGGGGCAGAGGGTGCAGGTGAGTGACATTAAGGAGGCAGGGAGGTGGTGTCTGTACCCTGCGCCTGAGGCTATGAGGTCAAGGTGGCCCCTGAACCTGGATGGCGGCTAAGAGTTGGTGGCTGGACTTCTGCAGAGCTTGCGGCAGGTCACAGAGGATCAGCTGCCAGTATGCACCCGGGTACGGAGGTTCTGCTGGCCCTGGTTCTCCTCCCGCTCTGCTGCCACTGCTGTCGGTTTCCAGGGTTACATGGGCAGCCAGGCAGTAGTGGAGTACTGCCGCCGCTGCCCCTGGTTCTCTTCCTGCTGCCGGGATGACAGAGGCAGCCTGGCAACAGTGATGGACTGCTGCAGCTGCCCCTGAATCTCATCCCGGCTCCTGCCCCACATTGCCGCTGCTTCCAGAGACAGGGTTAACACAGCCGACAGTAATGGTAACAGAAGTAGGCGGACACTGCTGGACAGTGTCCATCTACAAATCGTTCAGTTGGAGGGAATGTTCTCCCTGCACCTGAACGATCACTTGGGAAATATCAAACAGGTTTGATTTTCCCAACAAGTTGGACTGACCGTTTTGGGGTTTTTTGCGGTGTATCGGGGCAAACGGCTAATAATTGTTTGGTCCCACACACTGCCCAACTATCGTTCCAACTAGTTGGCTGGTTGGAACGATATCCTCCTGATGTATGGCTAGCATAAGGTTATATGGTATGTTGTACAACTACCTGCAGTATGCAAATTACCACCTGACTGAGAGACCCAGGAGCAATAAGCAGAGCATCATACCTAGTCCATGAATGTGCAATAGATAGCAGCGTAGCACAATATCTGATACTTTTGTTGGATTATATAATGAACCTTAAATTCAGAAGTGTTATAACTGGCTATCCTGGTTTATGCCATGATACCTACGTCCTCAGGAAATCATCCCTGCGTGCAAAACTTGAGGTGAGTCAAATGCCAGAGGGATGGTTGTTGGGTAAGTTACCTATACCCAATTCATGACAGAACTCACCTTTGGTCCATTAAAAATAGATAATTCGGGAGGCATTATATCATTTGGCAAAAGTGTCCGATAATGTGGTCTGCTGCTGTCTATTACATAATCACACATTAATTAAACCACATTATGCAATAACCAAGGAGCAGGCAGAGGTTTTGTTACCAACAACTGACTATGGGTCTGATTCAGTGAGGATTGCAAATTCTGCTGATTTTGTTTGCATGCTGGGGGCCGCCCATTGCAGGGCAAGGCCACCCTGTATGCTGACCACCGCCTCCGCCCCTTGATGAAGCAGAAATTACAGTCGCCTCTGCTTCATCGTGGAATTTGAGGTAGCCTCCTGCTGGCGCAGCTTAGCTGCACACGCAGGATGCCCGCCGCCATGTTTCTGATTGCGATGGTTACGTGTGACGTCATGCAGCTGCCGCAATCATGCCCACACAACGATCCCCGTTTCCAAAACACTACCCCCGTTTGCCCGTCTCCACCCCCACAAACGCTCCCAAAAAGGACTAAGAGAAAAAAACAGTATCCCTAGAACCTTGTGGTATAGCCTTCCACCACAGGGATGTTCCACAGCTATCCATACTGAAGGTACATTCAGACTTGGCTGAAGACAAAACCTTTTGTCCAAAGCTAGAATCTCTAAACACAAAGACCTGAATTTATGTTAATATGTTGACGGTGGATCAAGTAGCTGTCTGATGCAAGCTCCATGCCTAGCCACCAAACACATACCAAAAGATATGGTACAATGAGCCAAAATATTGACTTCACAGCCCAAGAGTACACCTGCTGAATTGTGGATCTAATTCATCTGGCTATAGTCTTAGGGGTAAATATACTAAACCTTCTAAAACAGAGAATTGGTGATGTTGCCCGTAGCAACCAATCAAATGCTGTCTATCATTTCCAGTGTCAGTGCTAGTTGTCCGGTGAAGAAGAAGATGGCTCCCTCTCCTAGAGGGGCCCCACCAAAATCCATGCTTGCTGTTTTGTACGCACAAGGGTCCCAGGAGGCCACCAGTAAGAACCTGCGAGCCGTGGTCATAGGAAAACAGGTAGCAGTGGGGCTACATGGTACTGGGGCAGATTTGACATTAGTGCATCCCAGGTTAGTGGACCCAGAGAACTTTATTGCCATTAAAACAATAGCCATCCTCAGCGTTGGGGGGACCCACTCTGAAGTAGCCATGCCCTGGGTATACCTGGACTGGGGGGTAGGCACAGGTTTCCGGGACGTGGATGTGTTACCCCATTTACCCCTATATGTGTTGCTTGGTACTTACTTTGGTCAAATGCGGGCAACATATGTAACTGAACCTGATGCCTCTAAAGCATTGTTGCCAGCTTCCCCCACTAACCCTATTCCTCCCCAGGTACCGAGTGATCCAAATAACATGCAGATGTCTATGTGTAAGGGGAGGGCAGTAATTCCATGTGTTGGTGAAAATGCTCATGTTGATCTGCAGGTACCCAGAGAGAATACACCAGGTTGGGATAATGATGTTATTGTTGATAATATATCGTCTTGTGCCAATGTAACCAGTAGTTCTGCCCCTGCATGCATCACTTTTGGGGATCACCTGATCACATCCCCTTATCATCTCGTGGGGAATGGAATATTGAGAGATTCAATAGCACCCTAAAAAAACAAATTCTCCATCTGTTTGTGGAGTCACCATTATAGATCTCAGCCATGGGTACTGGCAGATCCCATCGTCACCTGATGCCTGCAAGCAATCTGCCTTCATCACCTCTTCTGCCTCTTCATCTTTTGCGTTCACACAGGGGAGTACAATACATGGACCCGATTCTCCCAAGGTTTCAAGTGACAGCCTGAGTATTTTCCCCCAAGCCCTACATGACTGTTTGAGAATGGGTCAGTGCTGATACAATATGTTGATGACTTGTTGTTGTGCGCTGATTCATTTGAGTCGTCCCTGGTAGATACGAAGCAGTTTCTGTTTCGTCTCTTCCAGACAGGACACAAGGTCTCAAGGGATAAACTACAGTTGTGTAGGACAAGGGTCAAATACCTGGGACGTAGTACTGGTACATGATTTGATAGTTCATACACCACATGCCGTATTGGACCTTCAAAGTTCTGCCCGAACCCGGTATGTCTCATCAGCACGATGGCACCAGTATTACTGCAGTGTGCCTTGTCATGCACAAAGGGTGGAGGATGATAATACTGGTGAAGGAAAATTTTGTATAGACACTGATATGCATGATGGTATGGAATATCTGAATCAGACCTTTATTACGAGACCAGACATAAGTGACAGCCCGTTGGTGAACGCAGACCTGATATATATATATATATATATATTTATTTATTTTATTTTATTTTTTTCCTTTTTCCCTCTAGAGATTTTTTTTTCTTTTTTTTTAGTTATGCTCATGGTACTCTACATTGCAAACACACTACAGTTAAACTGAGATGCAAATTTGTGTTCCCTACAGGAAAAGGAGGTCTGGAAGGCAAAGGGGTATGGTCAGGAGTCCTCAGGACTCTGGAGAGATGGACAAGGTAAGCCAGTGGCCCGCAGGACTTATCTCCCAGGCCTAGCTGAGGTGGCACATGGTCTGACTCACCTAGGGTAGGGAAGGTATGTGCAAATTGGTAAGAGCAAACTGGGTTCTCTGCTCAGGCAAGCAGGAAAGCAATGACCTGTCTTACTTGCATGAGGAAGAACATTTGGTAAGGTAGTACCAACAGAGCCATCCCATACTCCTCCTGCAGACGGACCTTTTCAGGTAATACAAATCGACTTCGTACAGTAAACACCCTGTAGGAACTTGAAATATGTATTGGTGTACACTGATGTTTTCTCAAACTGGGTAGAGGCATTTCCTGCCGCCACAAATACTGCTGTGTTTACCGCAAAGAAAATTGTGCAGAAATTTGTGTGTAGATATGGTATCCTTAGGAGTAGGAGCAAAGTGATAGCTTGAAACTGGACTATTGTGGTCATAGACACTGCCACTAGTGTTATGTAGCATCGGAACAACTCCCAGATCCCCACTTAACGAATCATCCTCTTTGAATTTTTTTTTTTTCTGGAAGACAACCTGATGTCATGATCGATCCACACCATGATCAGAAATACACCAATGAGGTGACAGTACAGTACCTTATCGAAATGAGCCAGCATTTGAGAACTTAACAAAAGAACTTGAAACTGTTGATTCCTGGTATGCCAACTACTAACTGTCTTGATTGTGAACCAAGAGACTGTGTGATTGTTCTTACACTCAGGTTGCCTAATAGACAGGTGGGAAGGACCATACCAAGTTTTGTTGACAGCACGATCCCAGTGAAAGTAGCCGAGAGAGAGACTTGGGTCCACGATTCCCATCGCAGGAAAGACGGTACTCCAGAAGGAACTCGTAAAGGGAGTGAGATCGCAGAAGTATCACCCGAGAGTCTGTTCCATGAAGACTGAGAGGCGGCACTGTTGAACACTACCAGCGTACTAAAGGATTACAGAAAGACCAGTCGTTGTAATGGATTTGCTATGGACAAGATTTGTTTTGTTCTATCTTTCGTTTTCCCGTTGACAAACATTTTTTTCAGGACATTCTATTTTTGTGAGGTTTTCAAGAGGAGTCGAGTGTGGGACTGGAACTGGTTCTGGAGAAAGGAGTGATGTCTTTATAGGATCCCAGGATTGGCCTATCACTTTGTTAAAGCCAGAGAAAATCAAAGGTCTAGTAGTTACGGAGTTTGGAGGTAACGTGCTAGGCTATTGTCTGAGGAATACTGTATTTTGTAGTTATTGTGACCCCATATTTGAAGATGAGAGCATCCAGAGATGTCAGTCTAGCAATAAGGTGACAGACATCCCTTGAGTGATTACCACTCACTAGTGGGTAAGGTCTTAAACCAAACGGAATGTTGGATGTGCTCACAGGTACCTCTAAGACAAAATAATGCAGGTGTCACGATCCGGGTATCTGGACGCCATTTCTTACCCATCAGATGCCTCCTAAGGCTGGCTCAGCGCTCCAGGACCGGATTCCATCTGTTATCCTGATGTGTACATTCCTGTATCCTCTCCTGTCACTCTGGGACGCTGTCACAGTAAACGCCATATTACACCTGGCATGGCGTCTCCCGCGGCCTCCGCCGCCGTCCCTGAACTTCTGCATGCAGAGTGTCTGAGTGGCGATTACGTCAGCCGCGGCCTCCGCTGTGTCCGCGTGGTTGGATGTGCATCTGTCAGCCTGGCGCCTCCTGTCTCCGGTGGCCGGCGCCGCCATTACTGTTTTCATTACCACATGGATTACAAACCAAACTTCCCTCCAAGTGTCTGCATGGCGCAGCCATCTTGGATTCTGTCAGCTGATCATTTCCACCAATCTGTTCTCAGTATTGATAATCTGCATAATTGCCTAGCCAATCCCTTCCTTGCTGCAGGTATAAATACACTGTGCCTGAGCAAAGAAGGCGTCAGTGCTTTGGTTGTCAAACCTAGTTCCTGTTTGTCTCTCTCCTGTGATTGTCTTCCAGGTTCCAGCTCCTGTCTCAAGACTTCCACCATAGAGACCCGCACCAGCATTCCACCTGCGGTGTAGCCTGACTCTCCAATCCATTGTGGATTCATCTGTTTCCAGCTACAACATTACCTGCTTCCAGCTCAGCTTCCAGCAGAGTACAGCTTCCCTTAAAGGGCCGGTGTCCTTTCTACACTTTACCACTCTCCACCGGTATTATTATTTCTCCGCTCTCAAGTTCTACATTTCAGTTCATATTTCATCGCTCCCAAGTTCATTTATTATTTAACTGGTTCCAGCCAGTATCCACTCCGTGCTAACAACAGTCTGGTTCCAGCCAGTATCCACAGCAGCTGTTTTATCTTCAGCAACCCAGCTTTTCCTGGAACACCAGCTGGCACAATCCTGGGTTATCTCCATTGCTACAGTCGGGCCTGGTAAGGACTTTCCATCTAGAAGATCATAAGAACTATCTCACACTACCAGTGCCCTGTGGCTCCTGCCATCCTGTAGTACCCAGGAACTGTATTTATTCTTTGCTGACTTTTACGTTTTCTTTTACTGCTGCTGTGTTGCGGAGTTGTCATAATAAACATCATTGACTTTTATCCAAGTTGTCGTGGTCACGCCTTCGGGCAGTTATTATTCATGTTACTTACATGTCCAGGGGTCTGATACAACCTCCCAGGTTCCGGTACATCTCAGCCCCTACAACTGAGGCTGCCTCCCGTCAGCTCAGGCCCTCAGTTGTGACAGTAAGCACTGACCTAATGAATCCAGCCGGAGACCAGGATCAAGCGGCCAGGCCGATGCAAGAACTGGCAGCCCGACTAGAACATCAGGAGGCTGCACAGGGCCACATCATCCGCTGTCTCCAGGATCTCTCTACTCGGCTGGATGGGATTCAGACAACTCTCCGTGGATCAGGCGCGTCTGGTGCGTCAACCACAGTGACTCCAGCTATAACCCCACCCACCTTACCCATTTCTGCTCCACGTCTTCATCTTCCAACGCCAGCAAAATTTGATGGATCTCCAAGATTCTGCAGGGGATTTCTCAACCAGTGTGAGATTCAGTTTGAGCTACAACCTGGCAATTTTCCCAGTGACCGTACAAAAATTGCCTACATTATTTCTCTTCTCAGTGGCTCAGCCCTTGATTGGGCATCACCGTTATGGGAGAGGTCCGACACCCTGCTATCTTCCTACACTGCCTTCGTGTCAACATTCAGGCGCATCTTCGACGAGCCAGGCCGGGTAACCTCAGCTTCATCCGAGATTCTCCGTTTACGCCAGGGGTCACGTACTGTAGGACAATATCTGATACAGTTCCAGATCCTGGCATCCGAACTGGCATGGAACGACGAGGCCCTGTATGCTGCATTCTGGCATGGCTTATCTGAGCGTATTAAAGATGAGTTAGCTACCAGAGACTTACCTTCTAAGTTAGATGAGCTAATCTCACTCTGCACGAAAGTTGATTTACGTTTCAGAGAGAGAGCAACTGAGCGTGGAAGATCATCTGCTCCAAAATCTTCTGCTCCTCCTCCTCGTCAACTGTCACCATCTAAAGATGAGCCCATGCAACTTGGCCGTTCCCGTTTAACTCCTGCTGAGCGCCGAAGACGTCTCTCCGAGTTTCTCTGTCTCTATTGTGCAGCTCCGTCTCACACCATTAATGCCTGTCCCAAACGTCCGGGAAACTCCAAATCCTAGCTCGCCAAGGAGAGGGCCGGCTAGGAGTAATGATCTCCTCTCCATCTCCTCAAGATTGTAATCTCCCAGTCTCGCTTCAAGTTGCTCAACGTTATCGGAACGTCATTGCCCTCCTTGATTCCGGAGCAGCTGGGAACTTTATTACCGAAGCCTATGTTAAACGGTGGTCCCTACCCACCGAGAGACTTCCTTCGTCCATTTCTTTAACTGCCGTGGATGGCAGCAAAATTTTTGATGCAGTTATTTCTTTAAGGACTCTACCAGTTCGTCTGAGAGTGGGAGTTCTTCATTCCGAACTTATTTCTTTTTTAGTGATTCCAAGAGCCACACATCCTGTGGTCCTGGGCCTTCCATGGCTCCGTCTTCACAATCCTACAATTGATTGGACGACTACGCAAATCCTGGCATGGGGTTCCTCCTGTGCTGAGACATGTTTGTTTAAAGTATTGCCTGTCTGTTCTTCCTCCCCCAGGTCGTCTGATGTTCCACCTCCTCCATATCAAGATTTCACGGATGTGTTCAGTAAAGCTTCTGCTGATATCCTTCCTCCTCATAGAGAATGGGACTGTCCGATTGATCTCGTTCCAGGGAAGGTTCCACCTCAAGGCCGAACTTATCCATTGTCTCTGCCTGAGACGCATTCTATGGAGGAATATATTAAAGAGAACCTAGCAAAGGGGTTCATTCGACCTTCTTCTTCTCCAGCCGGCGCAGGCTTCTTTTTTGTAAAAAAGAAAGATGGTGGTCTGCGGCCGTGCATCGACTACAGAGGTTTGAACGACATTACCATCAAGAACCGTTATCCTTTACCCCTGATTACTGAGCTCTTTGACAGAGTTAGCGGAGCTACCATCTTTACAAAGCTGGACTTGCGAGGTGCATACAATCTCATCCGGATCCGTGAGGGTGACGAGTGGAAGACCGCCTTTAACACCCGTGACGGACATTATGAGTACCTCGTCATGCCCTTCGGATTGAGCAATGCTCCAGCT
Organism: Pseudophryne corroboree; assembly: GCF_028390025.1. NCBI lineage: Eukaryota > Metazoa > Chordata > Amphibia > Anura > Myobatrachidae > Pseudophryne > Pseudophryne corroboree. The sequence continues at coordinate 522,481,457 of NC_086446.1, read as the reverse complement.
GTCTTCCAGCATTTTGTCAATGAGATCTTCAGAGACATTCTATACCGTCATGTCGTGGTCTATCTAGACGATATCCTCATTTTTGCCAACGATTTAGAGGAACATCGTTTTTGGGTTAAAGAGGTTCTGTCCCGTCTCTGTGTCAATCATCTCTATTGCAAATTAGAAAAATGCGTCTTTGAAGTCAAGTCCATTCCGTTTCTAGGGTACATTGTGTCCGGTTCCGGACTAGAGATGGATCCTGAGAAACTACAAGCAATCCAAAATTGGCCGGTACCCTTAACCCTCAAAGGGGTCCAGAGGTTCTTAGGGTTCGCCAACTATTACCGAAAGTTTATACGAGACTTTTCCACCATTGTGGCGCCTATTACTGCTTTCACTAAGAAGGGTGCTAACCCGTCCAAGTGGTCTGAAGAAGCCATGCAAGCATTTCATCTTTTAAAACAAAGGTTCATCTCTGCGCCTGTTCTGAAACAGCCTGACATCGACTCTCCTTTCATCTTAGAGGTGGATGCCTCCTCCGTTGGAGTAGGAGCGGTGTTATCTCAGAGGGCTAAAGATGGCCATTTACACCCTTGCAGTTTCTTCTCCCGGAAGTTCTCCCCAGCTGAGCGCAACTATGCCATTGGCGACCAGGAGTTGCTAGCCATCAAGCTCGCTCTAGAAGAGTGGAGGTATCTGTTGGAGGGAGCTTCTCATTCAATCACCATACTTACAGACCACAAGAACCTTTTATACCTGAAGGGCGCACAATGTCTCAACCCTCGTCAGGCCAGATGGGCACTTTTCTTTTCCAGGTTCGACTTTAAACTCCAGTTCTGTCCGGGCTCTCAGAATCGCAAGGCCGATGCCCTTTCCCGCTCATGGGAGCAAGAAAATGAGTCAGAGTCTTCAGACAAGCATCCTATTATAAATCCGTTGGCATTCTCCACGGTAGGGATGGACTCTACGCCCCCATCAGGGAAAAGTTTTGTGAAGCCGATGCTAAGGAAGAAGCTCATGCATTGGGCCCATGCTTCCCGTTTTGCCGGACATACAGGTATCCAAAAAACCCTGGAGTTTATCTCTAGGTCCTATTGGTGGCCAACTCTGAAAAAGGACGTCTTGGAGTTTATTGCATCTTGCCCAAAGTGTGCCCAACATAAAGTATCCCGCCAGTCGCCTGCGGGGCAACTGGTTCCACTATCCGTTCCCCGTCGACCATGGACCCACTTGTCGATGGATTTCATTACAGACTTACCCATGTGCAACAAGTTCAATACCATCTGGGTGGTAGTTGACCGGTTCACCAAGATGGCACACTTCATTCCTCTCACCGGTCTTCCGTCAGCTTCCAAGTTGGCTCAAGTATTCATACAAGAGATCTTCCGACTCCACGGTCTTCCTGAAGAAATTATCTCAGATCGAGGAGTTCAATTCACAGCCAAATTCTGGCGAAGTTTATGTCAAGTCCTCCAAGTCAAGCTAAAGTTTTCCACGGCTTACCATCCTCAGACCAATGGTCAAACCGAGAGGGTGAATCAGGACTTGGAGGCCTTCCTCCGCATCTATGTGTCCTCCTCTCAAGATGACTGGGTTCAATTACTTCCCTGGGCCGAGTTCTGTCATAACAACCAGTATCATTCTTCATCTGCTTCAACACCATTCTTCACTAACTTTGGATTCCACCCTAAAGTCCCTGAGTTCCAACCGCTTCCAGCAACTTCTGTCCCCGCAGTGGATATCACCTTGCATCAGTTTGCCAATATCTGGAAGAGCGTACGATCAGCTCTGCTCAAGGCATCGTTTAGGTACAAGAAGTTTGCGGATAAGAAGCGTCGAGCAGTTCCTGCTCTCAAGGTGGGTGATCGGGTATGGTTATCCACGAAGAATTTGAGGTTAAGAGTTCCCAGTATGAAGTTTGCACCTCGCTATATCGGTCCTTTCAAGATTGAACAAGTCATCAATCCTGTTGCTTACAGACTCCAGTTGCCTCCCTTCTTAAAAATACCCAGGACATTCCATGTTTCCCTGTTGAAACCGCTGATCTTGAATCGGTTTCATTCCTCACTTCCTCCAACTCCGAAAGTCCAAACTCAACGAGGCGTTGAGTATGAAGTGGCCAAGATCCTGGACTCACGTCACCGTTACGGTCAACTACAATATCTTATTGACTGGAAAGGTTATGGTCCTGAGGAACGTTCATGGACCAATGCTTCTGATGTCCATGCTCCTGCCTTGGTCCGGAGATTCCATTCCAAGTTTCCTCAAAAGCCAAAGAAGTGTCCTGGGGCCACTCCTAAAGGGGGGGGGGTGCTGTCACGATCCGGGTATCTGGACGCCATTTCTTACCCATCAGATGCCTCCTAAGGCTGGCTCAGCGCTCCAGGACCGGATTCCATCTGTTATCCTGATGTGTACATTCCTGTATCCTCTCCTGTCACTCTGGGACGCTGTCACAGTAAACGCCATATTACACCTGGCATGGCGTCTCCCGCGGCCTCCGCCGCCGTCCCTGAACTTCTGCATGCAGAGTGTCTGAGTGGCGATTACGTCAGCCGCGGCCTCCGCTGTGTCCGCGTGGTTGGATGTGCATCTGTCAGCCTGGCGCCTCCTGTCTCCGGTGGCCGGCGCCGCCATTACTGTTTTCATTACCACATGGATTACAAACCAAACTTCCCTCCAAGTGTCTGCATGGCGCAGCCATCTTGGATTCTGTCAGCTGATCATTTCCACCAATCTGTTCTCAGTATTGATAATCTGCATAATTGCCTAGCCAATCCCTTCCTTGCTGCAGGTATAAATACACTGTGCCTGAGCAAGGAAGGCGTCAGTGCTTTGGTTGTCAAACCTAGTTCCTGTTTGTCTCTCTCCTGTGATTGTCTTCCAGGTTCCAGCTCCTGTCTCAAGACTTCCACCATAGAGACCCGCACCAGCATTCCACCTGCGGTGTAGCCTGACTCTCCAATCCATTGTGGATTCATCTGTTTCCAGCTACAACATTACCTGCTTCCAGCTCAGCTTCCAGCAGAGTACAGCTTCCCTTAAAGGGCCGGTGTCCTTTCTACACTTTACCACTCTCCACCGGTATTATTATTTCTCCGCTCTCAAGTTCTACATTTCAGTTCATATTTCATCGCTCCCAAGTTCATTTATTATTTAACTGGTTCCAGCCAGTATCCACTCCGTGCTAACAACAGTCTGGTTCCAGCCAGTATCCACAGCAGCTGTTTTATCTTCAGCAACCCAGCTTTTCCTGGAACACCAGCTGGCACAATCCTGGGTTATCTCCATTGCTACAGTCGGGCCTGGTAAGGACTTTCCATCTAGAAGATCATAAGAACAATCTCACACTACCAGTGCCCTGTGGCTCCTGCCATCCTGTAGTACCCAGGAACTGTATTTATTCTTTGCTGACTTTTACGTTTTCTTTTACTGCTGCTGTGTTGCGGAGTTGTCATAATAAACATCATTGACTTTTATCCAAGTTGTCGTGGTCACGCCTTCGGGCAGTTATTATTCATGTTACTTACATGTCCAGGGGTCTGATACAACCTCCCAGGTTCCGGTACATCTCAGCCCCTACAACTGAGGCTGCCTCCCGTCAGCTCAGGCCCTCAGTTGTGACAGCAGGACTAGTGCCATATTCTTTAGAGTTAGCTGAGGTACTTGAATGACATGGAAGGGGGGGGGGATGGACCGGTGGACAAGGAATATAATATAACTAGACCCCCTAGTCTTAAGATCCACCAGTACCATAGATAAATCCCTGGTATGTTTAAATCTCAACAATTTCAGGAAATCAGGAAATTGGGAGGTACTTAGGAACAATCAGACAATTGCTATTCACACATAGCGGATAAAAAGCTCATTAATATATGTGGAAGAAAAGTTTACGAATGGCTCTCCCCGAACTCCGAAGGTTTATGTTATCTAGGAAGGACACTACCTGAACTAATAACCCTTGTTTAATGATGAAACAGACCTAGCATACGTTCCAGAAATGGAAACAATGTTTAGGGAGTGATAGGAATATATACCATGAAAATTTTATATGTCACTTTCACGATTTGTTTGTGTTTTCTCCCTCTACCCAGCAAAACCTCTATCAAATCCAAACATCAGTGTACAAAGACGTAGGTGCATGTATCTGTGCAACGTTCGTTCAAATCAGACAACATAGGCCATAGCATCCCAGCATACTCTATAGGTTGAATGTCGTCCCACACCCAACCAGTGGTCCCAGTGACTGCCGAGTGCATATAGAGAATGTCCCGTCCTCCTCCCTGTCTTCCCCAAATATAGTCAATGTCTGATTTGCGAAATGAATACATACGTGTGTCTAGGTCACCGATTATGTGTTTGAAATATTTTTTTGTAATTATGTTTAGTGTGACAGTTATGACAGTTTTGTTGACTATCAAAGGGTGGACTGTCGAAGTTGGAAAAAGAAGACAATACAAACTACACACAGATCGGTGCTTCTCGGTGGTAGCGCAAGGAAAAGGCGCAATCACTGAGAAACGCCATAAAGACGCACACAGACACATATTTCATACAACACATAAATTACATATAGATAAAATATGTCCAGCAACAGACTTGTATTATATGGTATTTATATAATAGAGTTTAACATCAGATATATATGTATTATTGGAACGGAACAAGATAAACATGTCATACTTGGTGTCAAAATTATCAGGGGAATGAGTGTGTTAATTTGATATCTATGGGTAAATTGTAGCACATTGCAACGATTAGTTATGAACAAATGTATGAAATATAAAGTCACATTCTATGAGAACAAAAGACTTCCTGCATCTTCAAACTGGACATTGCTTGCATATGAACTGACCAATAACACACCATAAACAAGAGATCTCCCTCCCCTGGGCCAATAACAGAAGACTCAGTCCCAGACATGTACCTCCCCCAATACACAGTATATAGGTATTTCCACTCACCCAAGAAGGGCTGTTTTGTTAGTTGCTGTTGAGGCAGATTCAGAGATGGAGCGAACTGTGCATTGAGGGACAGGGTGAAATATGCTGGCTGTAATTGATCCTTATGTAACTACAACTGCTTCTTGTGTAATTGTAACACTGTAACCATATATATATATATATACCGTACATGTGTTATATTGTATTCATCCCCTTTTGATATCAAATATATACATCTCTGAGCATTGGACCTCAGCCGACAATGTGTGCGAGTACTTGTTTTCTCTTAAGGGATGTAGTGTTTGTGACGTACAGTGCACTTTTATCATATATGGTAATAAGGTGCGCCATGCGTCCACAGCATATATTAACGCTGGCATATGAAATGTTTATTTAGAAATAATCTGAACTTCTCAGCACGCACTGACGTTTTACATAAGGGGGGGCGCCGATGCCGTTTCTTGCACACAGTGCTAAAATGTCTAGTTACGGCACTGTTATGGATCATAACCCGTTATGTTTGTTACATATAGGGAAATTTACTATGCTCCCGTGTTTCATTCAATATCAACCGAGTCCATATTTGGTTAACATCAGTCGTTTTAAAGTGTAAATTTGTAAGTTCATTCTCTGAAATTTACTATGTTCCTGTGTTTGTAATTTTCAAGTTTACTGATGGTGTATGCATTCATATTTTTTTTTCCAATTTTCCGGCCGCATTTGAGCCCACATTTATATTTTCCCAAAGCGGCAGCATTTTTAAGTGCGGTCGCATGCATAGAAATACGGTCACATACATAGAAATGCGGCCGAAGGCTGGAAAACATCAGTGATGGTCATGTCATACGTGGGAGTGTCATGTCAGAGGCATATAAATACGCCCCAAACCATCCGGACCTCATGGGTTTTGTTAGGGGCGTGTGGAGAGTTTGTGTATTGTGGAGCTGGAGTGAGTTGGAGCGTTTGTGTGCTTTAAAGTGATTGTTGAGAGTTGTATTTTATGTGTAAGTTGTCTAGTCATTATTGTTGTCTTGTTTATTAATAGTCTGTAATCCCTTTGTGTCATTGTGGGTTTTTTTTTAAAGTATTTTGTCCTTGTTTGTTTGTGTATGCCTGAGTGTTGTATGCTGTTTGTGTATTAGGAGTAGAGGAGTGTGTTTGTCATTTGAGTTTATTGGTTTTGTGTTTTGTGTATAATGTCTGAGTCGGAGGTTAGTGAAGTGGGTGAGGTGGAGGAGTCACCTCGCTCTTCTTCAAGTGTGAGTCAGGAGGTTACACAGGAGGTTATACAGCAGCGCACCAGGACCGAAACTGTCCACAACATAAAAAGTTTACAGTTTCTGAGAACATGGCCCTGGTGCAAGAGATAATGAAGCATCATCGCCATCTATTTGCTCGTGAAGCTGCAAAGGTCTCAAGCTGGAAAAAGATTGCAATCTGGCAGACGGTTGTGACTGCTATCAACTGCGAAGGCATGGTGCACTGCATGGAGGACACATGCCGTAAGCAGTTTTATGACATCAAGAGGCATGTGAAATCCAAAATAGCCACATACATGGAGTATGAAGAGCCCCTGCAGGCACTTATTCCACTGGAGGTTGTCAGGGCCACTTATGTACGGGACTCTGATGCCCCTGGGAAGGCTGGGAAGTGTTCACTTTTTTGTTCATTATTTATAATACCATTAATATATATATATATCTGTAATGTATTAGATGCAAAATGTAATTATATAGTGTGTAATGTTTTGAAATGTCATGGCAATGAAGTTTTGAATACTATAATAGCATGTTTTTTTATCTGGTGTAATGTAATGTTTTGAAAGCAAAACAATTTTTGTCTTTTTTGGGGAATGTTGTCTTTTGCAATTACTTATGGCATACATGTTTCATTGGTATTAATGTGATGGTTTATTTCTGTTTATGAAGAATATCTGTGTTTTTTCATCATTGCGATTGTATATAATATAGTCATTAGTATTGCCATTGTTATTATTGATTTGTAGCATGATAAAAGCACAAAGTTAAACCATTCCCTACATTATATTAATGGACATGCTCAGTGCCGTTTCTAGACAATCAGACCTCGTCCACAACAGGAGAAAAAAAAATCACCATATTAAGCCCCACACAGTAATGCCCCTTGCACCATATTATGCCCCTTGCACCATATTATGACCCCTGCACCATATTATCCAACACACTGCAATGCCTGTGATACATTATGCCCTACAGTAAACCTTCTCATTACTTTTAAATTACATGCTCGTTGCCAAGGGTTTCATGTGCTGGGTGACATGCTCATTGCCAGGGGTTTCATGCGCTGGGTGTCATGCTATTTGCCAGGGGTTTCATGTGCGGGGTGACATGCTAATTGCCAGGGGTTTCATGCGCTGGGTGTCATGCTATTTGCCAGGGGTTTCATGCGCTGGGTGTCATGCTATTTGCCAGGGGTTTCATGTGCTGGGTGACATGCTAATTGCCAGGGGTTTCATGCGCTGGGTGTCATGCTATTTGCCAGGGGTTTTTTTGTGCTGGGTATCATGCTCATTGCCAGGGGTTTCACACGCTGGGTGTCATGCTCATTGCCAGGGATTTCACACGCTGGGTGTCATGATCGTTGCCAGGGGATTCATGCGCTGGGTGTCATGCTCATTGCTAGGGGTATCATGCGCTAGGTGTCATGCTCATTGCCAGGAGTTGCCAAAGGTAATGCTCATTGCCAAAGGAGTGTATAAAGAATATTCGCTGGCAGGCGCTAGTACTTCCCAAGTACTCTGTTTGGGGGGGGCGGAGTTTCACGAAGCAACCACATAATTCCGCAAATCTCCGCCCCCCAAGCAGAGTACTAGAGAAGAGGTGGGGGGAAGGGGAGCAGAATGGGGACAAAGTGCCATGGCGGGCGCCGCAAGAAACAGCACTGGACATGCTGACAATTGTTATATGACATCACTTGTTAATGTAGAGATGGTGGGGTATATTTACTAAAATTCGTATTTTCCCGTTTGAGGTCAAAGTTCAATCACGAATGACATCGAAAGTGTAAAGTTGCAACTTTTTGAATTTATTACGACTAATTTACTAAGCTGTCGTATTCTGCATTTTCGGATTTACCGATGTCGATGTCATTCGTTTTTTTTGGCAGTGTTTTACGTGAGTGACTTGTAAAACACTGCCGACTTTAATACAATGAATCTCGGCCGGATCTGAGAGA
>NC_086446.1:522283319-522470819 GCF_028390025.1 Pseudophryne corroboree | reverse complement strand
CGTCGGTCACCCAGCTGAAGGAGATGATGGCGGCGGGCGGGAGTTGGTGAAGCAGCTGACAGACGGGTAGAGGTCCCTGCGCCCCCGGAAATCCGGCGCCCGGGGTGCGTGACCCCTTAGCCCCCCCCTAGTTTCGGCCCTGTCTTTTAATCCATTTGTAATCCAGGTACTTTGCAAAATAACAAAACGGATACCCGACCTCGCACTGAAAGGGGCCCCATGTTTTCACATGGGACCCCTTTCCCCGAATGCCAGGAACCCCCTCTGACTTATGTCTAAGACGGTTCCATCAGCCAATCAGGGAGCGCCACGTTATAGCACCCTCCTGATTGGCTGTGTGCTCATGTAGTGTATGACAGGCAGCACACGGCAATGTTACAATGTAGCGCCTATGCGCTCCATTGTAACCAATGGTGGGAACTTTGTGGTCAGCGGTTGACCGAAAGTAACGTCACCGCTGACCACAAAGTTCCCACCATTGGTTACAATGGAGCGCATAGGCGCTACATTGTAACACTGCCGGGTGCTGCCTGTCATACAGTACAGGAGCACACAGGCAATCAGGAGGGTGCCACAATGTGGCGCTCCCTGATTGGCTGATGGAACCCTCAGACATAAGTCAGAGGGGGTTCCTGGCATTCGGGGAAAGGGGTCCCATGTGAAAACATGGGGCCCCTTTCAGTGCAAGGTCGGGTGTCCGTTTTGTTATTTTGCAAAGTACCTGGATTACAAAAGGATTAAAAGAGGAGCCATCTACACTGGATTTTGTGAGTATAATTTTTTCAACAGGTACACCATGGATTCTACATTGAGAAGAGGACCGACCCTCGTGTGAACATAGGTAAGTATGTGTATATGGAGGTGTGGATGTATGCATTAAAGTTTTACTTTCAAGGTGTGTGTCTTATGTTTTTATTGGGGTATTTTTTTAGTAGTAGTACTACAGGTACCAGTGGGCCCGGTTTTCCTCCGCATGCTGGTACTTGTGGTTCTCCAAGTACCAGCTTGCGGGGGAGGCTTGCTGGGACTTGTAGTACTGCTACTAAAAACAATATTCATTTTTTGACAAAAAGGCTATCAGCCTCCCATCCGCAGCCCTTGGATGGGGGGGGGGGGGGGGGGACAGCCTCAGGCTTCACCCCTAGCCCTTGGGTGGCTGGAGGGGGGGGACCCCTTGATTGAAGGGGTCCCCACTCCTCCAGGGTACCCCGGCCAGGGGTGACTAGTTGGTTATGTAATGCCAGGGCTGCAGGGACCTAGATAAAAGTGTCCCCCGGCTGTGGCATTATGTATCTGGCTAGTGGAGCCCGGTGCTGGTTTCAGAAATACGGGGGACCCCTACGCTTTTTGTCCCCCGTATTTTTGGAACCAGGACCAGGCGCAGAGCCCGGTGCTGGTTGTTTAAATATGGGGGAACTCATATCATTTTTCCCCCCATATGTTTTCAACCAGGGCCGGCTCAAAGAGCCCGAGGCTGGTTTGGCTTAGGAGGGGGGACCCCACGCATTTTTTTTTTTAAAATAACACTTTCCCATCCCCTTCCCACTGATAAACATGCACGGATCTCATGGATCCGTGCATGCCTATCCAAACACGGGGAAAAAAAGCAGGTCTGTTTTTTTTAGCACTTTTTCACGAATTGTATTTCAGCACAGCAGTGTTTGGCTATTGGGGGTCATTCCGAGTTGTTCGCTCGCAAGCTGCTTTTAGCAGCTTTGCACACGCTAAGCCGCCGCCTGCTGGGAGTGAATCTTAGCTTCTTAAAATTGAGAACGAAAGATTCGCAATTTTGCGATAAGACATCTCTGTGCAGTTTCTGAGTAACTCGAGACTTACTCGGCATCTGCGATCAGTTCAGTGCTTGTCGTTCCTGGTTTGACGTCACAAACACACCCAGCGATCGGCCAGACACTCCTCCGTTTCTCCAGCCACTCCCGCGTTTTTCCCAGAAACTGTAGCGTTTTTTCACACACACCCATAAAACGGCCAGTTTCCGCCCAGAAACACCCACTTCCTGTCAATCACATTACGATCACCAGAACGAGGAAAAAACCGTGAGTAAAATTCCTTGCATAGCAAATTTACTTGGCGCAGTCGCAGTGCGGACATTGCGCATGCGCACTAAGCGGAAAATCGCTGCGATGCGAAAAAATTTACCGAGCGAACAACTCGGAATGACCCCCATTGTCGGCAGTGTTTGTGATTTGCACTTTTTAGTAAATGACCGATTTCTACCAAATTGCAGCCGTATTTGACCGATGGTGTATTGATTCGTAATTTTTTCCTAGGACTTCCAAAATATTACGAATGCCCTCATCACTGCCGAGATTTTTGCTTAGTAAATTACCGAGATGACACTTTGAAGAAAAAACGTCATCTCGGTCAAAATCGGGACCTTAGTAAATATACCCCTTTGTGTCAGCATGACACAACCTGGCAAGCCTTCGGTATAGAATTATAGACCATATTCCGGAGACCGTTTGGGGAGGGGACAGGGGAAAACGCCTGTTAATGTTGGAGACAAAATGGATTGACAGGTTATGTACCCTGTCCCCTTGCGGCCTCAATGAAACATTAGCTTTACATATTTATCAATAAAGTCCATCCTTTTACCTATGTTGTAAAATAGTTATTACTTATGTTTCTTTGTTATCTTCCATCCCTTACTTTTAAAGTAGTTAGAAAATTGTACTATCAAGACCAATTTATTATATGAATTAAGAGCCTCATTATTCAGCGTATAATAGTATTTCTAACTCCAATAATTTTGATTATTAAAGTAGTGATTATGTACCTTGTGGATACCAATATTGCTTTTTTATAGATTTTATGTATGTACGTTTTCCACTTTCTGCACCATCTAGTTTTAGCAAATTATGTTTCTTGATGACGTCACTTCCGTAGGACCGACCAACGTTGCCGTGGGCGGATAGCGGCGCCATACAAGCTAGCACCGGTATTTAAGGGTAAGTTTGCACATTGTTTGTATGCTGTAATCTTGACAAAAGCCTAATAAACGGGGCTGAAATGTTGATTGGCAACTATGCCTATGTAGTGATTTATTCAAAGGACCGGAGTGCCGCAATATATTGTTTCTGCTGCGGGGTACAATGGGCTCCACAGGGAATGACATTGGGGTGTAGAGTAGGATCAACAGGCTCAAAGCTTTGACCTTCCTTCCAGAATGCCTAGCGCCGCCTCCTCTATAACCCCGCCTCCGTGCACAGGAGCTCAGTTTTGTAGTTGGTGCCATGCAGTAAGAAGGCAAACAACAGGGGGGCTGCTCCAGCAGCCCTGAGAAGAAGCTTTTAAAAGAAAAATGAAGACTTCAAGGGCTGCAGCAGAGGCAATGTCTGTGTTAGATGTCAGTCAGACATCTCCTGCTGCAGCTCCATCACCTCCCCCAGCGGCGCTGTATACTCCCGCGCCCTGGTTGCCGGGTACTTACAACGGATGTTCCGGATTTCTTGCTGTTAGTCACACACATGACCACTGTTCTCCTGGGTCGCGTGGCCGCACTCAGGGAGGAGGTAAGTGGGTCCCCCCGGTGGGACCCGCTGTAATTCGCGATCCCGCGCGCACTGGCGTGGACACTGTGGTAGTACAGGGACCCCACTAGACCACCAGGGCAAGGACACAGGTCGGTTTTCTCTCATAAACCGTTTATATAAGCCCACAGTACCCGGTGGTGAAGTCCAGCAGGGGGATAAGGCTTTGACCTGTAGCCCCTCCCCCAGCCCCAGGGCACCATTTAGAGTAAATGTTCCCGCCCTGGAGCTGCATATCTCTCTCTCCCTCACTCCCTGTCAGCGTTTGGGTGCCATTAGGACAAGCTGAGCTGATCCTGGGACTGTTTGGGCAAATCCTCCTCTGTAAAGCCACCTGCATGTCAGCGCTGTGCATTTTACAGGACACTTAAGTATTCTACATGTCTGCTGACAGTGTTAGTTAAGAAAGAGTGCATTTAGTCAGGGTTATATAGTACAAGTACCCAGTGATATACATCCAGTCTTTACTGTGCATTGTTATATCTATTGAGTGTATAGCTATATTTAGTACTACTCTGTATTGCTAGTCCAGTGCAGTTTTATTGCATGTCATAATTTCTGCATTGTACAATGTGACTATGTGTGTGTGCATATAGTTGCTGTGTGACCAGAGGTGTAGCTAGGCGCCATGGTGCCCAGAGCAAGAGTATGTTTTGGCACCCCCCCCTTCCCTGTACTGAATTGGGGGCCTAGCCAACATGTGGTAGCATGTTACATTTGAAAAGAAACTACTCAAAATCCTAAATTGGTGACGGGGGCGGTTCTAGACCATGTGGAGCTCAGGGCGAAAGTTTCCTTTGGGTGCCCCCCATGTTTAAATTAGGGTCAGTGCATATCAAAGGCTTACAACAACATATAGGGGCATGGCAGTATGGACGGTTAGCATTACTGCCTCACAACGCTATAAAGAGGGTGGGCAGAACTCCGGCATGTGCCGGCTGTGAGTGTCTCCTGCTGTCACCTCTGGCCTGCCCTGTTCTCTACCTAGTCTCCGAGTCAGTGTACTTCTCCTCCTCCTCCTGCTCTGTGGCTGCCAGTACAGTGGCCCGCGGGAATGTAAGTGGCGGTTAGCAGCGTGCCCTCTAAATTTTTCGGCGCCTGGAGCTTGCGCTCCACCGGAGCCGCCCTCGCTACACCCCTGTGTGTGACCTCCATTTCGTGTATCTCACTCAGATTACTATCCCTATATTCTATAACCTGAGGGGGCTAAGTGCGTCAGGTTTATAATTTATTATAGGTAGTTCACAGGATATACTCAGTGTGTATTTTTCTCTGTGATTTTTAGTCACGATAAACCTCTTGAATTCCCTGTTTATGCTGATACACTACACAGGGGGTTCTTGTCAGGTATTGTGCTGCTGATATTGTACTGGGTTGCCCTGCATTGAGCTTTCGGATATGTCAGCTACAAAGGGCAATGGTGCTGGGGCTGATCCCACATTGTGTGGTGGTGACGCTGCAGACACTTTTGAGGAAAACACAGCAGCTGAGGGTTCAGGTTCTGGGGGATCCTTACCCCCAAGTGGGACTGTGACAATGGGGGTTCAAAATAACCCACCTTGGGCTTCCTTCTCCACGCTATTGAATACGCTGGTAACTAGACTAACGCCTCCTGCGCCGGTACAACCGCTTATGGTCCGCCATGGACAGATCAACTGTCTGCTCAGTTACAGCAGTGAACCAATCACTGACTATTTAGAAGTCTAACCCTCGCCCGCCTAAGACCAAGGGGTCCTCTAGGCGGGCCATTACTTCCTCACAATCCACCAACGTCCCAGACTCCTTGGGGTACTAAAATTCGTAATTGTCGGGATTTGGAGGGAGATTAAATACGAATGACATAGAATGTGTGAATTTGCAACTTTTTGATTTTTTTACGCCTCATTTACTATGCTGTCGTATTCTGCATTGTCGTGTTTTCCGATGTCGATGTCATTCGTAATTTCGGGCAGTGTTTTACGGGAGTGATTAGTAAAACACTGCCAAACTTAACACAATGAATCTCGGCCGGATCTGTGAGATCCTTGCAGGGCTTCATTGTGTACCTTAAAAAAAGTGTATAAAGTGTTAAAAATCCAGAAAAAAATTGTGTGTTGATTCCCCTGAAAATCCCCTGTTGACTGTGAATTCGAATTTTTAGTAAATTACTGAGTTGTATAAAATAACAGACGTGTTTGACTGATGGTGTATTCATTTGTATTTTTCTCTTTAACTTCAAAAAAAATATGAATGCCCTCATCACTGCCGAGATTTGAGTTTAGTAAATTCCCGAGATGACACTTTGATGAAAAAACACCAACTCAGTCAAAATCGGGAGCTTAGTAAATATACCCCCTTGTCTGATGAGGATGGCATTTATACTGACCCCACAGATTCTTATCCCGACGCTTCTTATAGGGAATCTGTTTCTCAGGTGGATGTTTCTGACTTGTTGGAGGCCATCAGGACCATTCTTCAAATTACTGATGACCCGGAGCCTGATGCTGCCCTTAAGAAACCAGACAGGTTTAAACGTCAGAAAGTGGTTAAACAAGTTTTACCTCATTCTGACCATTTAGTTGAAATACATATGGAATCCTGGGAAAATCCAGGAAATAAATTCACGCCTCACAAGAAGATGCTAGCTCGCTACCCCCTCGCAGCGGAGCTAAGTAAAAATTGGGAAACACCCCCGCCAGTGGATTCTAAGGTGGCGCGGCTGGTGGTATCCTCAGCTCTGCCGGTAACTACCGTCACGTCTCAGAAAGAACCGACGGATAAGCATGTGGAGGGTTGTTTAAGAGGGGAAGGATGGTTAGAAGGTTGGAGGAGATTTTAAACTAGGTGCCTGGGGGGGAGGGTTTAGCAAGAAATTACGGGTCATTCAGTAAGAATAGCAGGGGTGGCGTTAGTAAACAAAACGGGGGAGGAGTAGGGGGGAGGAATAGAGCAGACGGCAACGGTAGTAATATGGGAACTAAAAAGGGTTTTAGAATAACAGTATCCAACGACGATAACGGGTCATCTTTACAGCATAAGAATTATGATGTCCCTACCATAAGGGGAAATACATATCTCAATTGTATGTATGTAAATGCTAGAAGCCTTACAGGTAAAAAGGGGGAACTAGAAATCCTCGCAGCAAGCAGGGAATATGATATTATAGGCATTACTGAAACTTGGTGGGACGAATCTCACGATTGGACAGTCAATCTAGAGGGTAACACACTGTACAGGAGAGACAGACTAAATAAACGGGGTGGAGGGTTATGTCTTTACGTAAAGCCATTTCTAAAACCTGTTATACGGGAAGATATTCAAGAAGGGACTGTAAATACTATTGAGACGTTATGGGTAGAAATTGCATGCGGGGGTAAAGGAATAAATAAGTTATTATTGGGGTTATGCTACAGGCCGCCTGGTATTAATGTGTCTGACGAGAAATTGTTACTGAACCAAATTGAAAGAGCAGCAGGAGTAGGAGACATAGTAGTGATGGGAGACTTTAACTATCCCGAGATAAACTGGAAAATCAATTCATGTGATACTGCTAGGGGCAATATGTTTTTAAACACGCTAAATGATAATTACTTAGTTCAATTAATCGAGGAACCAACTAGGTACAATGCAATCTTAGACCTGGTATTAACTAACAATGGGGAATTGGTATCAAATATTGAAGTAGGAGAGCCCATAGGTAACAGCGACCACAATATGGTCACATTCAATATCAGTTTTCATAAGCAGTCCTATAGTGGCTCAACTAGGACTCTAAACTTTAGCAAAGCCAACTTTGACATGATGAAGGAAGCGTTAAGGGACATTGAATGGGAAATTCTGTTTCAAGGAAAAAATACTACAGAGAAATGGGATGTATTAAAATCACTGGTAATTCATAATACTTGTAAATTTATTCCCATCAGCAGCAAAAAAAAAGGAATAAAAATCCCAAACCAATGTGGTTTAACAAAAATATAAAGGAATTAATGGACAAAAAAAGACGAGCATTTAAAAAATACAAATCTGAGGGGGATGCGGAGTCATTTCAACACTATAAGGGCTGTAACAAAATATGCAAAAAAGGAATAAGAGCGGCTAAAGTAGAAACTGAAAAACTAGTAGCAAAGGAAAGCAAAGCGAATCCCAAAATTTTTTTTAAGTACATCAGCAGCAAGAGACTAAAGAAGGAGAGTATAGGCCCTTTAAAGGACAAGAGAGGAGTCTTGATCAAACAAGTTTTTTTCAATGGTATTTACCAGAGAGGACCAAATGCTGGGTCTAACACAAAATCTCAACAAAGATAATGTCCCACTGCTAAATGCTTATTTATGTGAGGAGGTAGTCCGTGACCGATTAATAAGTTAAAGATCACGCACTGAAAGGGGATCCATGTTTATACATGGATTCCCTTTCCCCGACTGGTGGGACCCCCCGTGACTGCTGTCAAAGAGGGTCCCGTCAGCCAATCAGGGAGCGCCACATCATGGCACTCTCCTGATTGGCTGTGCGCTCCTGAACTGTCAGTCAGGCTGCGCACTGTAGATACAATGTAGCGCAGAGGCGCTCCATTATATCCAATGGTGGGAACTTTGCGGTCTGCAGTAGACTGTGAGGTTAAGTGGGGCCAACCACAAGAGTGGTGTAAACATGGATCCCCTTTCAGTGCGTGGTCTGGATATTCCGTTTTTTTTTTATTTTACCAAGTCCCTGGATTATAACTTATAAGAAGAGAACCGATCTACCCCGGATTCTTTGTAAATATAAGTTTTTTTACAGGTACCCCTGGATTCTACTGGACAAGGGGACCGACTGCTTCGTGTCAACAGAGGTAAGTATGTATGTATGTAAGTGTGTATGTATGTTTAATAAAATTTTACTATCACGGTGTGTGTGTTTTGTTTTTATTTGTTTTTTTTGTAGTAGAACAGGTACCAGCGGGCCCGTTCCCCCCCCCGCATGCTGGTACTTGTGGTTCTCCAAGTACCAGCTTGCGGGGAGGCTTGCTGGGACTTGTAGTTCTGCTACAAATAACAATATTCTTTTTTTTACACAAAAGGCTATCAGCCTCCCATCCGCCGCCTTTGGATGGGGGGACAGCCTCGGGCTTCACCCCTGGTCCTTGGGTGGCTGGAGGGGGGGACCCCTTGATTTAATGGGTCCCCACTCCTCCAGGGTACCCCGGCCAGGGGTGACTGGTTGGTGATTTGATGCCAGGGCCGCAGGGACCAATATAAAAGTGTCCCCCGGCTGTGGCATTATCTCTCTGACTAGTGGAGCCCGATGCTGGTGTAAAAAATATGGGGGACCCCTACATCTTTTTGTCCCCTGTATTTTTTGCACCAGGACCAGGCGCAGAGCCCGGTGCTGGTTGTTAAAATATGGGGGAACCCCTGTCAATTTGTTCCCCGTATTTTTACAACCAGGACCGGCTCAAAGAGCTCGAGGCTGGTTATGCTTAGGAGGGAGGACCCCACGCAATTTTTCCCCCTGATTTTTAACTCTTTCACACCCTCTTCCCACTGATAAACATGCTTGGATCTCACGGATTAATAAGTTAAAGATTAATAAGACACCTGATCCCGATGGAATTCACCCGAGGATTGTTATGGAGCTGCACGCTGAACTAGCAAGACCTCTATTTTTGATCTTCATGGATTCGGTTAAATTGGGTATGGTTCCCAAAGACCGGCATATAGTGGAGGTAGTGCCGATATTTAAAAAGGGGAGCAAAGCTGAACCAAGTAATTATAGACCAGTTAGTCTTACATATATAGTGGGGAAAGTATTGGAAGGTATTCTAAAGGACAGTATTCAAAAGTTCCTTGAAGCAAATAAGGTCATTAAAAGGAACCAACATGGATTTGTGAAGGACAGATCACGTCAGACCAACTTACTTGGCTTTTATGAAACAGTAAGTGCGAACCTGAATCAGGCTAAGGAGGTGGATCTAATCTTTTTAGACTTTGCCAAAGCTTTCGACACTGTACCACACATGCGTCTTATCTACAAGCTACAAGAAATAGGGCTAGGGAGCACAATATGCACTTGGGTCAGTAATTGTTTAGATAATAGGGAGCAGCGTGTTGTGGTCAATGGATCATTTTCAAATTGGACTAAAGTACTAAGTGGTGTGCCACAAGGGCCTATACTTGGACCACTTTTGTTCAACATTTTCATCAACGACCTAACAGTAGGTCTAGAGAGCATGGTATCAATTTTCACAGACGATACCAAATTGTGTAAGGTTATAAATACGGAGGGGGATGCTAAGTCTCTGCAGAACGACTTAACTAAACTGGAAACATGGGCAGCAAAAGGGAGACTGAGATTCAACACAGACAAGTGCAAGATAATGCACTGTGGAGGCAAGACCAAAAATAACACCTACATACTAAATGGGGTAATATTAGGGGATTCTGTACTGGAAAAAGATTTAGGGGTTCACATAGATAACTGTAAACGTCGATTTACATACAGGACTAAAAGCTACACTTTAAAAATACATTAAATACACTTTAAAATGGAGCCGCTGCGGCCGCTGTGATCAAACCTTAGCCTACGTACTTTTTACACTGTTAGTGTACAAAGCCCCGTACAGTGTACGTACTTTGCGTACAAACGCCGCGCTGGCCGTACAAAGTACACGCAGTGCGTACACACCCAAAGACACGCCGTGAGCACTCTGCAGCTACACGTGTGACTGAAATACACTTATAACCTTAGCAGGGAAAAGAGACACGACAACAGATTGTATTTAAGATGCTGGGTTCCGACACACCAACATATAATTGCTGAAAGGGGGTTTACAATAAACAACAATACAATACAATAGAAAAATGGCTACAGTCAATGGTACATACGTTTTGGTTTCGCCTGCGCTTCCCGGCCTGGTCCTCAGTCATCAGGGTAGATGACCTTCAGAGTCTGTGTGGGACCGGGCATGCAGCTGGCTTTTTATACAATAGTCCAAAACCTAACATAATGGAAACTGTAATCCCTTTGTCCATTGGACACAGGGATGGTCATTTACAGTACAGGAGAGGTCATAGGTCGGTTTGAATAGGTGGGCGATGTCTGTTCCAGGTGCACTTGCAGATGGTCTCCTCTGGGTTCCCGCCGCATACCAAGTGTACAATAAATACAGTTAATATTTATATTCTGCTCCTGCGCATAACTATTCGCAGGAGCATGCGATCTTCTGCAAACCAACACAGGAATATTGCCCTTAATATACCCTACAGCTGGATACCAAACACCACCTTATAACCTAGTTCTGTCCCCTCCTATCCTGTAAAGGTGAATCCCTTTGTTCTGATACCATTTAACTAGTGTAACTTGCTGGTGTGGTGCAGGGAGACTATGGGGTATATGCAATTGCGGTCGAATTCATGAAAATGTCGAAAAACGGGGCATTTTCGACAAAAAAAACCTGTCGAATTGGATTCGACAATGCAATATAGTACTTTTCGGCAAAATACCTGCCGTTTCAGATTCGACTTTTTGCAAATTGACATTTTCAAAATTCGACATGTCTGCAATGGTAAAAAATAAAAATGCGGCTTTTCGACAAAAGTATATTCAATTGAAGAATGTCGATTCGACAACAGTGCTTTTCGACAGTAATTTCGTCAATTTCATTCCGCCTCACTTTGCTGGCGAGAGCTGATTAAAAATTTTTAAAACATATTTTTTTTTAGCTTTTTGGATTGATAATAGCATATCTATTTATATTTGAAGGGATTATCTACGTGGTTTGTCCATTTTTGACCCACAAGTATTATTTAATAGATTTTTAAAAAGAATATTTTTTTCTTCACTCTGCTGAGGGAAATGTACCCATGATTCCACAGTTTTACCCAGGATACACTTCTGCAAAGCCACTCCAGTATTGGACCAGTTTACCCCACTCTACCATGGACGTCCTACTTGTGATGTGGACCTGAACCACCGCCATGTTAGAGTCACTCTTTCAGGTGAGATGTATTGGCCAAAACTCCATCTTGTCTGAGTAACCTGTGTATATGCGCAGTGTTGCTGGGACCTTTTGTCCTTTCCCAGGGTGGAGGAAACGCTCTCAAATTACCTCCTTATTCTCTTTCACAGGTCTTGCGGAGTATCCTTCCCGATTTGCAGGAACCAGCCTGGATTTGAAGGGACACGACAGTTCCCCTGCTGTACCATGGGCAACCTAGTTGTGATGTGGACCTGAACCTCCGCCATGTAGCTGACACCCCCACTCAGGTGAGATGTATTGCCCAAAACTCCCTCTTGTCCAAGTAACCCAGGCATGTCCCAACTGCGGCCCTCTGGCATTTGCAAAACTGCATATCCAATCATGCTCTGACACAGCAATGCTTACGCTGTGTCAGGGCATGCTTGGATGTGTAGTTTCTCAAGTGCCAGAGGGTTGTATTTGGTACAAAGGCCGATATAACCTGCTTGTTTCCAAGTGTTGCTTGTACCTTGTCTTTGGATGACACAAATACCTGGAACCTCATTCTATTCTCTTCCACAGGTCTTGCGGAGTATCCTTCCCGATTTGCAGGAAACAGCATGGCTGTCAAGGGACACAACAGTTCCCCTGCTGCACCATGGGCGACCTACCACAATACCACTGCATCTCTGAAATGCCATATTTTACATTTTATTTACTAATAATTTAAAGAAAAACACACAAAACTTCTCATTTTAAAAATGTATTGAAGAATTATAATTGTATTTTATTTTGGATTAAAAAATAAAATGTAATAAAACAAAAAAAGTAGTGTTTGTTCTTCTTTACATTCTTTTCTTGTGCAGATATCTGAAAAAAAAAAAGAAATTCCATATTAAGTAAAGACACTAATGATGTCATGTTCATTCCTTTCCCCAGAACATTTGTGGAACCACACAGTCCAGCATGACCCATTGCTGGACTGTGTTGTTCCCCAGGGCAGACGGTCCAAAGTGGCAGAGTCAAGACATTGGTCAGCACTTTGACACGGCTGCACTTGTGGAACCACACAGTCCAGCATGACCCATTGCTGGACTGTGTTGTTCCCCAGGGTCAGACGGTCCAAAGTGGCAGAGTCAAGACAGTGGTCAGCACTTTGACACGGCTGCACTTGTGGAACCACACAGTCCAGCATGACCCATTGCTGGACTGTGTTGTTCCCCAGGGTCAGACGGTCCAAAGTGGCAGAGTCAAGACAGTGGTCAGCACTTTGACACGGCTGCACTTGTGGAACCACACAGTCCAGCATGACCCATTGCTGGACTGTGTTGTTCCCCAGGGTCAGACGGTCCAAAGTTTCTGGAATATATACTAGAATCATCGCTTTACTCACCTTGGTACGCACAACCCATCTACGCCATCAACTTCAAGTTTTCAACCAATCCTATGAAGAAGCAAAAAACAAACACTAGTGAATAGTAAATTCGCACTACAGTGAAAGCCTAGTTTACACCAAATCAAAAGTGATTTGTTTTGTATAAAAAAAAAAAGTGGTATCAGAATAGCTCTTTGGCCCATCATATATGTAACCACAAGGAGCTTTCATCAGTTACCACACGCGCCCGCATACATGCCCGCGCATGTATGCCTAGACATAGCTCCTTGGTAGTATCCGGTCAGGGGTGGGGGAGCCCAACACAAAATTAAAACAATAGTAAGAAAAAAAAAACTAATGGGAGGGGGAGAAAGGGAAACATGAAAAACATAAACAGTAAATAATAAAACAATACGACCGGGCTTATGGTGGTTGTTGGCCGTCCGGATCCTCTTCTTCCTCCTGATGTGGCGTCGATGCCCTGGGCGGATGTGGGGTGCGTTGAATTGGCCTCGGTGGCCGTGCTGGTGTAGAAGATGCGGCCGGTGGTGGAGGCATCTGGTAGGTGGGGTACATCCCTGTATATCCTTGGTACAGCTGTGACCGTCCATACCAGGATTGTGGTGGAGCAAGGGCAGGAGGCGTCCGTGGGGCTGTGGTGGCGGATGTGGTGGTTCACCAGCGTGTTGTTGAGCTGTCTCTGGGAGATTATCATAGATCATCTGTAGCGTTGTTGCGATGATCTGGTGGCTGGCTGCCGAATGTCGTTGGCTCTCCGACACGTTGTCAACGCTGTGTGCCAGGCATGATGTGTTATCCACCGGCCGGTTAATGGATGTGGCCAGAACGTGAAGGATGTCCATAGTCTCCCTGTGATCTTCTCGTCTGGTCTTTTGCATTTCTGCCGTGCTGTCGCAAGAGCCTTTTCCATGTCAACCAAACCATTTGCCATCTTATCCATTGCCTTCTCAATGGCGTCCAGTCTGGTTCCAACGACATCCCGAAAACTATCCTGGCGGACATTCATCTCTGCTGCCAGGGTGTTTACCCTCTGAATATTTGAGGGATCCTGCCCTTGCTGTACGTCTGCCACCAATTGCATTTGTGAAGCTGAAAAGAAAATTAGAAATTAGTATACACATTCATACATTTGTTTGAAGGTTCACAATTTGATAATTACTCACACAGGGATGTAGAAACAGCGGACTGCTGCACTTCCACCTCGTCGTCCGACTCATCCTGTCCAAGATCCGGCCTGTAGTAGGGACCAATCCCCGACGCTAATCCGCTGCTGGTCCGTGGCACCTCTGTTTGCAAAAGAAGAAAAAAAAAATAAAGTTAATAAACTATACAAAAATGGTGACACCCCCCCCCCCAAAAAAAAACCTTCTCCATCCTGTGGTGCCGCTGCTCCGGGAGCTTCACTTGTCCTCAATTCTGGAGACTTTTCAAGGGTATGGCTGGATACGTCTGCACGGCTGTCTTCAAACCCTAGAAAAGTCTCGTCTGTTAACCCTGTTGACTCAGTTCGGGTGATGGGTCCACAAGCGTAGTGTCTTGTTGAGGCTCTTCGGTCACAGTCCCAGAGCTCCCGGAGAGATGACGACCTGGTGATGGCCTGCGCTCAGGAGCTGTAGTTTGGCGCCCAGCTGGTGGTGTGGTCGCCGACGGTGTCTGGCGCGCAGGTGACGTTCTGCGAGCTGATGTCTGGCACGCAGTTGATGGTCTGCGCGCTGATGACGTCTGGCGTACAGATGACTTTCTGCACGCTGACGATGTGTGGTGCACAGGTGATGATCTGCGCGCTGCTGATGCTTGCTGTGCAGGTGATGGTCCAAGCGCTGCTGCCGATGCCTGCTGCCGATGCCTGCTGCGCAGGTGATGGTCTGCGCGCTGCCGATGTCCTGCGCACAGGTGATGTCCTCTGGGCAGGCGTGTCTTGGGGAAAGAACAAACACATTAGCAAATAAAAAAAATAAAAAAGATTTAGTACAGCTCATCTAAATGTATTCTTACCATCAGGCCTCCTTTTGGACTGCTTGTCTCCCGCCGTCTTCAGTCTTCTGGGCGGTTCTTCCTCCTCGGGAAAGCCAGCAGGACGGCTGGAGTCCACACCTCCGCAAACTCCTTGGACCATGACAGGGTTCATGCGCCTTTTAATAACGTCCTCCCAGGGTAGCCACTTCAGATTGAGAGCCGGACCACCTCCCGTAGCTGTCTCATGTCGGCGCTGAATCCCCATCTTCTTCTTGGTCTGTCTGCGGCAATCACTGTACCGCTTTATGCAGTTTCTGGTGCTCCGGTGGTTTCCAGATACTGCAGTGACTTGTCTCGCGATGGCATCCCAGATGTTTCACTTTGTCTTAGCTACTGTGGTCTGTGCCCTTGGTCCATACAGAACGTCGTAGGACCTGTCGACGCCATCCACTAGGGCACAGTTTTCCGCCTCAGTGTATCTGGGTCCACGCAGCTTCTTCTGTCCTGCGTCTTCACCAGAGGCTTCCTCCTCCGCCTGATCCTCTGGCTGGCTTCTTGCCTTTAGGGATAAAGAAAACATGCAATTAATATGATCGGTATGTACCTGTGAGTGTCAGTATCCCTGGCAGTGCGCAAAGATACCTGTAGGTGTGCATGGCAGTGCGCGAACTAGGGTGTGTCAAGTTGGATGCTATTGTGTCTGCAGGTGTTGTCAGTATTTACCTTTCTAGGCCTTTTCTTTTTATTTTGCTTCTCCCTTTGGTCCCTTGACGACCGCGGCTGGTCACTGGATGCCTGTTCAGTCGTATCCTCCTCCTGGGTCGGCTCCCACTCCTCATTGCTGTGCAGGGAAAATTCTTCTGAGGGGTGGGGGGAAGGGGGGGATCGGGGCCGATTGTCCCTGGACATCTCTGTTGTAAAAATAAAAATTATTTTTACAAATTTAACACACATTACATAATTACATGCAACCACACGTCATGCTGCTGGGACCCCAGTGCTCAAGCAGGACCAAACACACATAAAAAAATTGAAAAATTGAAAAAAACTCAGCCAAACAAGCCAAAAACCCCGTACAAGCATCTCTGCACATGCTGGAGGTCAACCAGTGCTAAAATAGGAGCCAAATAACATGTTTTGCAAACAAACGACAGCACATGTCGACCACATGGCAGATACCGACATGCTCAAAGTCACTCCAAACAAGCCAAAAAGTACCTCCAGCATGTGCAGGGATGCACCAGTGCTAAAATAGGAGCAAAAAACATGTTTTGGAAACACACAACAGCACATGTCGACCGCATGCCAGATACCGACATGCTCAAAGTCACCCCAAACAAGCCAAAAAGCATCCCTGCACATGCTGGAGGTACACCAGTGCTAAAGTAGGAGCAAAAAAACATGTTTTGCAAACAAACGACAGCACATGTCGACCGCATGCCAGATACCGACATGCTCAAAGTCACCCCAAACAAGCCAAAAAGTACCTCCAGCATGTGCAGGGATGCACCAGTGCTAAAATAGGAGCAAAAAAACATGTTTTGGAAACAAACGACAGCACATGTCGACTGCATGCCAGATACCGACATGCTCAAAGTCACCCCAAACAAGCCAAAAAGCATCCCTGCACGTGCTGGAGGTACACCAATGCAAAAGCAGGACCCAAAAAAACATTTTATGCAAAAAAAAAATGTGAAAAACTACCCCCAAACACAAAACTCCAAAAAAAAGCATGCAGCAATACAAGCAGGACCTGCAGCAATCCAAACAGGACCTATATACACATACCTGCACTACAGGGCTGTTTCTAGCCAATTTGGCTCCCAGTGCGAGATTTAAAAATGCGCCCCCCCATGACATAAAAAAATGTGCCCCCCCCCCACACACACCTAGATAAAAAAAAACCTTGCGCGCGCACCCGGCAAGGGGGCATGGCCTCATCTAAATGGGTGTGGCCTCATTTAAATGGTCATGGCCTCGTCTGAAAAGACTACCTCACAATCCAGTTTTTGACCCTGCACCAACAGATCACGACCACCACAGGGAAAAAAAATGCTACCATATTAAGCCCCACACAGTAATGCCCCCTGCACCATATTATGCCACACACTGCAATGCCCTTGATACATTAAATTCCCACACTACAGCAGGCAAGAGTCCCCATTTCACACATTACGGCAGGTGTCCCCATTTAACACATTTAGAGAGAATACTTACAGAGGCGATTACCGCTCTTCGGCCCGTCTCACCAGTCGCTCCTCGCGCTGGCCTTTCCCTCTTCCTAACTTGGATCCCCCTCTGTACTCCGCTTGGGGGGGGGAATGTTTCGCAGAGTGACGGGGTTGCGTCGTGACGTAACGACGCAACCGCATCATTCCGTGAAACTCCGCCCCCCGTGCGGGTTACTCGGGGAGAAATAGGAGGGGGAAGCAGGGAGCCACAGTTAGTGCCGCGGCGGGCGCCCAGTGCGGTTGCACTGCTTGCCTGCCCCAAGAAACGGCCCTGTCTGCACACATATACATACCCCAAACACCCCAAAGCAACGCCACGTGTACACCTCATGGCACCCCCCCCCCCCCACCACCACCCAAACATTACATACGGCTCTCATACTGTCACAACTGAGGGCCTGAGCTGACGGGAGGCAGCCTCAGTTGTAGGGGCTGAGATGTACCGGAACCTGGGAGGTTGTATCAGACCCCTGGACATGTAAGTAACATGAATAATAACTGCCCGAAGGCGTGACCACGACAACTTGGGTAAAACTCAATGATGTTTATTATGACAACTCCGCAACACAGCAGCAGTAAAAGAAAACGTAAAAGTCAGCAAAGAATAAATACAGTTCCTGGGTACTACAGGATGGCAGGAGCCACAGGGCACTGGTAGTGTGAGATAGTTCTTATGATCTTCTAGATGGAAAGTCCTTACCAGGTCCGACTGTAGCAATGGAGATAACCCAGGATTGTGCCAGCTGGTGTTCCAGGAAAAGCTGGGTTGCTGAAGATAAAACAGCTGCTGTGGATACTGGCTGGAACCAGACTGTTGTTAGCACGGAGTGGATACTGGCTGGAACCAGTTAAATAATAAATGAACTTGGGAGCGATGAAATATGAACTGAAATGTAGAACTTGAGAGCGGAGAAATAATAATACCGGTGGAGAGTGGTAAAGTGTAGAAAGGACACCGGCCCTTTAAGGGAAGCTGTACTCTGCTGGAAGCTGAGCTGGAAGCAGGTAATGTTGTAGCTGGAAACAGATGAATCCACAATGGATTGGAGAGTCAGGCTACACCGCAGGTGGAATGCTGGTGCGGGTCTCTATGGTGGAAGTCTTGAGACAGGAGCTGGAACCTGGAAGACAATCACAGGAGAGAGACAAACAGGAACTAGGTTTGACAACCAAAGCACTGACGCCTTCCTTGCTCAGGCACAGTGTATTTATACCTGCAGCAAGGAAGGGATTGGCTAGGCAATTATGCAGATTATCAATACTGAGAACAGATTGGTGGAAATGATCAGCTGACAGAATCCAAGATGGCTGCGCCCATGCAGACACTTGGAGGGAAGTTTGGTTTGTAATCCATGTGGTAATGAAAACAGTAATGGCGGCGCCGGCCACCGGAGACAGGAGGCGCCAGGCTGACAGATGCACATCCAACCACGCGGACACAGCGGAGGCCGCGGCTGACGTAATCGCCACTCAGACACTCTGCATGCAGAAGTTCAGGGACGGCGGCGGAGGCCGCGGGAGACGCCATGCCAGGTGTAATATGGCGTTTACGGTGACAGCGTCCCAGAGTGACAGGAGAGGATACAGGAATGTACACATCAGGATAACAGATGGGATCCGGTCCTGGAGCGCTGAGCCAGCCTTAGGAGGCATCTGATGGGTAAGAAATGGCGTCCAGATACCCGGATCGTGACAGCACCCCCCCCTTTAGGAGTGGCCCCAGGACACTTCTTTGGCTTTTGAGGAAACTTGGAATGGAATCTCCGGACCAAGGCAGGAGCATGGACATCAGAAGCATTGGTCCATGAACGTTCCTCAGGACCATAACCCTTCCAGTCAATAAGATATTGTAGTTGACCGTAACGGTGACGTGAGTCCAGGATCTTGGCCACTTCATACTCAACGCCTCGTTGAGTTTGGACTTTCGGAGTTGGAGGAAGTGAGGAATGAAACCGATTCAAGATCAGCGGTTTCAACAGGGAAACATGGAATGTCCTGGGTATTTTTAAGAAGGGAGGCAACTGGAGTCTGTAAGCAACAGGATTGATGACTTGTTCAATCTTGAAAGGACCGATATAGCGAGGTGCAAACTTCATACTGGGAACTCTTAACCTCAAATTCTTCGTGGATAACCATACCCGATCACCCACCTTGAGAGCAGGAACTGCTCGACGCTTCTTATCCGCAAACTTCTTGTACCTGAACGATGCCTTGAGCAGAGCTGATCGTACGCTCTTCCAGATATTGGCAAACTGATGCAAGGTGATATCCACTGCGGGAACAGAAGTTGCTGGAAGCGGTTGGAACTCAGGGACTTTAGGGTGGAATCCAAAGTTAGTGAAGAATGGTGTTGAAGCAGATGAAGAATGATACTGGTTGTTATGACAGAACTCGGCCCAGGGAAGTAATTGAACCCAGTCATCTTGAGAGGAGGACACATAGATGCGGAGGAAGGCCTCCAAGTCCTGATTCACCCTCTCGGTTTGACCATTGGTCTGAGGATGGTAAGCCGTGGAAAACTTTAGCTTGACTTGGAGGACTTGACATAAACTTCGCCAGAATTTGGCTGTGAATTGAACTCCTCGATCTGAGATAATTTCTTCAGGAAGACCGTGGAGTCGGAAGATCTCTTGTATGAATACTTGAGCCAACTTGGAAGCTGACGGAAGACCGGTGAGAGGAATGAAGTGTGCCATCTTGGTGAACCGGTCAACTACCACCCAGATGGTATTGAACTTGTTGCACATGGGTAAGTCTGTAATGAAATCCATCGACAAGTGGGTCCATGGTCGACGGGGAACGGATAGTGGAACCAGTTGCCCCGCAGGCGACTGGCGGGATACTTTATGTTGGGCACACTTTGGGCAAGATGCAATAAACTCCAAGACGTCCTTTTTCAGAGTTGGCCACCAATAGGACCTAGAGATAAACTCCAGGGTTTTTTGGATACCTGTATGTCCGGCAAAACGGGAAGCATGGGCCCAATGCATGAGCTTCTTCCTTAGCGTCGGCTTCACAAAACTTTTCCCTGATGGGGGCGTAGAGTCCATCCCTACCGTGGAGAATGCCAACGGATTTATAATAGGATGCTTGTCTGAAGACTCTGACTCATTTTCTTGCTCCCATGAGCGGGAAAGGGCATCGGCCTTGCGATTCTGAGAGCCCGGACAGAACTGGAGTTTAAAGTCGAACCTGGAAAAGAAAAGTGCCCATCTGGCCTGACGAGGGTTGAGACATTGTGCGCCCTTCAGGTATAAAAGGTTCTTGTGGTCTGTAAGTATGGTGATTGAATGAGAAGCTCCCTCCAACAGATACCTCCACTCTTCTAGAGCGAGCTTGATGGCTAGCAACTCCTGGTCGCCAATGGCATAGTTGCGCTCAGCTGGGGAGAACTTCCGGGAGAAGAAACTGCAAGGGTGTAAATGGCCATCTTTAGCCCTCTGAGATAACACCGCTCCTACTCCAACGGAGGAGGCATCCACCTCTAAGATGAAAGGAGAGTCGATGTCAGGCTGTTTCAGAACAGGCGCAGAGATGAACCTTTGTTTTAAAAGATGAAATGCTTGCATGGCTTCTTCAGACCACTTGGACGGGTTAGCACCCTTCTTAGTGAAAGCAGTAATAGGCGCCACAATGGTGGAAAAGTCTCGTATAAACTTTCGGTAATAGTTGGCGAACCCTAAAAACCTCTGGACCCCTTTGAGGGTTAAGGGTACCGGCCAATTTTGGATTGCTTGTAGTTTCTCAGGATCCATCTCTAGTCCGGAACCGGACACAATGTACCCTAGAAACGGAATGGACTTGACTTCAAAGACGCATTTTTCTAATTTGCAATAGAGATGATTGACACGGAGACGGGACAGAACCTCTTTAACCCAAAAACGATGTTTTCGTTGGCAAAAATGAGGATATCGTCTAGATAGACCACGACATGACGGTATAGAATGTCTCTGAAGATCTCATTGACAAAATGCTGGAAGACAGCTGGAGCATTGCTCAATCCGAAGGGCATGACGAGGTACTCATAATGTCCGTCACGGGTGTTAAAGGCGGTCTTCCACTCGTCACCCTCACGGATCCGGATGAGATTGTATGCACCTCGCAAGTCCAGCTTTGTAAAGATGGTAGCTCCGCTAACTCTGTCAAAGAGCTCAGTAATCAGGGGTAAAGGATAACGGTTCTTGATGGTAATGTCGTTCAAACCTCTGTAGTCGATGCACGGCCGCAGACCACCATCTTTCTTTTTTACAAAAAAGAAGCCTGCGCCGGCTGGAGAAGAAGAAGGTCGAATGAACCCCTTTGCTAGGTTCTCTTTAATATATTCCTCCATAGAATGCGTCTCAGGCAGAGACAACGGATAAGTTCGGCCTCGAGGTGGAACCTTCCCTGGAACGAGATCAATCGGACAGTCCCATTCTCTATGAGGAGGAAGGATATCAGCAGAAGCTTTACTGAACACATCCGTGAAATCTTGATATGGAGGAGGTGGAACATCAGACGACCTGGGGGAGGAAGAACAGACAGGCAATACTTTAAACAAACATGTCTCAGCACAGGAGGAACCCCATGCCAGGATTTGCGTAGTCGTCCAATCAATTGTAGGATTGTGAAGACGGAGCCATGGAAGGCCCAGGACCACAGGATGTGTGGCTCTTGGAATCACTAAAAAAGAAATAAGTTCGGAATGAAGAACTCCCACTCTCAGACGAACTGGTAGAGTCCTTAAAGAAATAACTGCATCAAAAATTTTGCTGCCATCCACGGCAGTTAAAGAAATGGACGAAGGAAGTCTCTCGGTGGGTAGGGACCATCGTTTAACATAGGCTTCGGTAATAAAGTTCCCAGCTGCTCCGGAATCAAGGAGGGCAATGACGTTCCGATAACGTTGAGCAACTTGAAGCGAGACTGGGAGATTACAATCTTGAGGAGATGGAGAGGAGATCATTACTCCTAGCCGGCCCTCTCCTTGGCGAGCTAGGATTTGGAGTTTCCCGGACGTTTGGGACAGGCATTAATGGTGTGAGACGGAGCTGCACAATAGAGACAGAGAAACTCGGAGAGACGTCTTCGGCGCTCAGCAGGAGTTAAACGGGAACGGCCAAGTTGCATGGGCTCATCTTTAGATGGTGACAGTTGACGAGGAGGAGGAGCAGAAGATTTTGGAGCAGATGATCTTCCACGCTCAGTTGCTCTCTCTCTGAAACGTAAATCAACTTTCGTGCAGAGTGAGATTAGCTCATCTAACTTAGAAGGTAAGTCTCTGGTAGCTAACTCATCTTTAATACGCTCAGATAAGCCATGCCAGAATGCAGCATACAGGGCCTCGTCGTTCCATGCCAGTTCGGATGCCAGGATCTGGAACTGTATCAGATATTGTCCTACAGTACGTGACCCCTGGCGTAAACGGAGAATCTCGGATGAAGCTGAGGTTACCCGGCCTGGCTCGTCGAAGATGCGCCTGAATGTTGACACGAAGGCAGTGTAGGAAGATAGCAGGGTGTCGGACCTCTCCCATAACGGTGATGCCCAATCAAGGGCTGAGCCACTGAGAAGAGAAATAATGTAGGCAATTTTTGTACGGTCACTGGGAAAATTGCCAGGTTGTAGCTCAAACTGAATCTCACACTGGTTGAGAAATCCCCTGCAGAATCTTGGAGATCCGTCAAATTTTGCTGGCGTTGGAAGATGAAGACGTGGAGCAGAAATGGGTAAGGTGGGTGGGGTTATAGCTGGAGTCACTGTGGTTGACGCACCAGACGCGCCTGATCCACGGAGAGTTGTCTGAATCCCATCCAGCCGAGTAGAGAGATCCTGGAGACAGCGGATGATGTGGCCCTGTGCAGCCTCCTGATGTTCTAGTCGGGCTGCCAGTTCTTGCATCGGCTTGGCCGCTTGATCCTGGTCTCCGGCTGGATTCATTAGGTCAGTGCTTACTGTCACAACTGAGGGCCTGAGCTGACGGGAGGCAGCCTCAGTTGTAGGGGCTGAGATGTACCGGAACCTGGGAGGTTGTATCAGACCCCTGGACATGTAAGTAACATGAATAATAACTGCCCGAAGGCGTGACCACGACAACTTGGATAAAAGTCAATGATGTTTATTATGACAACTCCGCAACACAGCAGCAGTAAAAGAAAACGTAAAAGTCAGCAAAGAATAAATACAGTTCCTGAGTACTACAGGATGGCAGGAGCCACAGGGCACTGGTAGTGTGAGATAGTTCTTATGATCTTCTAGATGGAAAGTCCTTACCAGGCCCGACTGTAGCAATGGAGATAACCCAGGATTGTGCCAGCTGGTGTTCCAGGAAAAGCTGGGTTGCTGAAGATAAAACAGCTGCTGTGGATACTGGCTGGAACCAGACTGTTGTTGGCACGGAGTGGATACTGGCTGGAACCAGTTAAATAATAAATGAACTTGGGAGCGATGAAATATGAACTGAAATGTAGAACTTGAGAGCGGAGAAATAATAATACCGGTGGAGAGTGGTAAAGTGTAGAAAGGACACCGGCCCTTTAAGGGAAGCTGTACTCTGCTGGAAGCTGAGCTGGAAGCAGGTAATGTTGTAGCTGGAAACAGATGAATCCACAATGGATTGGAGAGTCAGGCTACACCGCAGGTGGAATGCTGGTGCGGGTCTCTATGGTGGAAGTCTTGAGACAGGAGCTGGAACCTGGAAGACAATCACAGGAGAGAGACAAACAGGAACTAGGTTTGACAACCAAAGCACTGACGCCTTCCTTGCTCAGGCACAGTGTATTTATACCTGCAGCAAGGAAGGGATTGGCTAGGCAATTATGCAGATTATCAATACTGAGAACAGATTGGTGGAAATGATCAGCTGACAGAATCCAAGATGGCTGCGCCCATGCAGACACTTGGAGGGAAGTTTGGTTTGTAATCCATGTGGTAATGAAAACAGTAATGGCGGCGCCGGCCACCGGAGACAGGAGGCGCCAGGCTGACAGATGCACATCCAACCACGCGGACACAGCGGAGGCCGCGGCTGACGTAATCGCCACTCAGACACTCTGCATGCAGAAGTTCAGGGACGGCGGCGGAGGCCGCGGGAGACGTCATGCCAGGTGTAATATGGCGTTTACTGTGACAGCGTCCCAGAGTGACAGGAGAGGATACAGGAATGTACACATCAGGATAACAGATGGGATCCGGTCCTGGAGCGCTGAGCCAGCCTTAGGAGGCATCTGATGGGTAAGAAATGGCGTCCAGATACCCGGATCGTGACACATACCTCCTCCAAAACAGTAGCCAAGCACTCAGAACAACACCCATACACTACACAAACACTTACATGCAACACCAGACCACATGTGGTACTTACCTACAAATGTAGAAATCGCTCCAAAAACGACTCTCCTCCGGGGTAACAGGTATCCTGTCCGTCCTGGATTAAAGCCTGCTGGGTGTACAAACGATACCACAGCAAACAAACCCACTTTGATCATACTGCAACACCTCCAACTCCACACTGCAGGGTCACAAAATGGCTGCTGAGCACGCAGCAAACAAGCCCTATATAGAGCTCCAAACGGCGGGAAGTCGAATCCAGGACGCCCACTACTCGACGATTGGTCCGTTATTCGACAAGGGGAGTGTCGAGTCCGTTATGAATTGAATATGTCGAATTCATGGTCCCGGGTGGAGGGTTTCGGCTGTCGAGTAGTGTCGAATCCTAAAACGGTCGAAAAAAAGCCGCAATTCGTCCGGAATTGCATATACCCCTATGTGTTCATTGTGCACTATTTGGATTTAATATGTAATGTGTTTTTATGGCTTTTCCATGCGATTACAAATACTACCGTAAATACTCATACCACGCGCTAATACGCAGGACCCACCATACGCAAATTGCGAATATGTGCACGCACGGCAGAATAAGTACGCGCGTGGAGGCCATCTGTGTGTAGTTTGTCCGTGATGTGTGTACTGCAATATTTTTCGACTTCGACATAACAAATTAAGCAGCAGTACCCAAAGTAGGAGTGCAGCAAAGAAGGCTAATAAGATATTAGCATAAATAAAACGGGGAATTGATGCAAGGGACGAGAGTATTATACTCCCATTATATAAATCACTAGTGAGGCCTCATCTTGAATACTGTGTTCAATTTTGGGCACCATATTACAAAAAGGATATCCTGGAGCTAGAAAAGGTTCAGAGGCGGGCGACCAAACTAATCAAGGGCATGGAGATGCTGGAATACGAGGAAAGGCTTGCAAGACTAGGCATGTTTACATTGGAAAAGAGGAGACTAAGAGGGGACATGATCAACATCTACAAAAATATAAAGGGTCAATACACAGAGCTTGGGAGGGACCTGTTTTCTTTTTTTTATGCAAATTGTGTTTTTATTAATAAAGAGACAATAGTATACAGCTCACAAGGAATTGCATGTAATACAAGAATTAGTGTAGCAAGTGCTGTCATCTCAACCGTAGGCTAAAAAAAAATATAACATACAAAATCAATGTATAACAACGGTAGCCCACTTAATTTAAGGCATTAAACTGTATTATCTACCAGTATTAATAACACGAAAAATAGAACACATAAGAAGCAGAAAGGATAGGCAGGAAAAAAGAAAGAAAGTGAGAAGAAGAAGAAAAGAGAGGAAAAAGGGGAAAGAGGAAAGAACCACCATCACCATCGCAGCCCTAAGACGTCGTAGGGGAGGGGAGTCGCAACACAGCTTTGTATTCCTGCGTTCCTTTGAATTCCAGCCAATTTAAGCAGACGGCTGTGAATCGAGATGCAGACTGGTCGGAAGAAGACGTCAAGTCTTTCATTGCCATATAGTAATCAATTCTTTGGAACCACTTGGCAATGGGAGGCTGTGTCTGAGATATCCAGAAGCACGGAATGGTCGCCCTAGCAGCATTCATCAAATGTCGTAGTAGAGAATTTTTAAATTGGGATAGTGGAAGGTCAGTCAAGTTAAGTAACCAAAACTCAGGAGTCTCTGGTATAGGGAGCCCGTGATGCGCCTAGTCGGAGAATGAACCTGTCACCAGAATGAAGCCAAACCCGGGCACCACCACTAAATATGGCAAGGAGTGCCGCGAGACTGGCCACACCTCCAGCAGACATCCGGGACACTCGGAAACATGTGGTGGACCCGATCTGGGCATCTATACCATCTCGAGACCACTTTGTATTGTGTCTCGAAAACTTGCAGTGAAGGTGAACTAGCAAATGTGAACTGAAAAATACGAGACCATTGGTCAGAGGTCAACACCCTACCCAGATCCTCATGCCAAGCCGTAACGAATGCCATAGGTTGAGTGGGAGTGCTCGCAAGGCATTGTCTGTACAGTAAAGATATTAGGCGTCGTGGCAGGTTCTCAGAGAGACACAAGGACCTCCATCCCAATGTACGAGCCGATGTTGCAGCAACATAATGTCATATTTGTAGGTAAGCCCAAAATGAATTAGGCAGCAGACCCTAAGATCGCTGCAAGTCTGCGAAGGGATGGAATCCCGCCGAACCAATCAGGTGGCTCAACCGAGAAATGCCAGCTACAGCCCATGCTGACGTCGAAGACAGGGAGAGAGGGTTCGTGGGGAGGTCTGGATTAAATAATAAAGGCTTCGGCAAGGAGGGGCTCGGGCTAAAAGAGTCTAAATGCCTAAATTTCTTCCATATCTTAAGGGTCGGGTCTAGGGTGGGATGTTTTATGCATGGGATTTTTTTAAGCCAAGGGAGAATAAGCAAAGGAGTACCCGCGGTCACTTCAGCTATTGATGGCCACTGTTTAGCATAGGGGGATCTGGTCATATCAACAATTCTGGACAAATGTACAGCATAATAATAGCTAATAAAATGAGGTAATTGTAGACCACCTTCCTTATGCGTACGGGTCAGTGTGAATTGGGAGAGTCGATGTCCTCTCCGCCCCCAAATAAAATGACCAACAGATGCCTGCAAGGCAGTGAAAAAGGAAGTAGGCACTGTTATGGGCAATGTTTGCAGTAGATATAAAACTTTAGGGAGAATCGTCATCTTTAACGTGTTAATCCTGCCCAACCAAGTAAGCCGGAGTGTCGACCATTTATCAAGATCTGTATCAATCCTACGCAGTAGAGGAAGAAAATTCACCCGGTATAGATCAGGAAGGTCTTTAGTCAAGAGAACTCCCAAATACTTTAGCTGAGCAGGATGCCACTGAAACGGGAACGAAGTCCCTCATTTACTGGTGTGGGCGTGGAGATAGTCAAGGCAACAGATTTAGTGAAATTTACCTTGAAATTAGAAAGCAAGTTAAACTTATTGAATTCCTGCATTAGAGCAGGGAGGGAAGTTACAGGGTACGTCACAGTAGCCAAAAGGTCATCCGCATATAGTGCCAATTTGTGCTCCCGCTTTCCGTCCCATACACCGTGAATGTTCGGGTTAGCCCGAATCGCTCTCGCTAGAGCCTCCATGCAGAGAACAATTATGAGCGGGGACAGGGGGCAACCTTGCCTCGTCCCGTTCTGGATCAGAAAGGGAGCAGAAAGGGCACCATTCACACGGACCCTAGCTGACGGTAACTTATAAAGAGCTAATATACGACTAAGACAGGATGGACCCAGACCCATGTGCTCAAGAAGACCTTCCATGAACTGCCAATCTATCCTGTCAAAGGCCTTCTCCACATCAGTGGACAAGAGGACCATATGGGAGGATCCGCTTTGAACAAGGTGGATAAGATCTATAACTTTGGAAGTGTTATCTTTGGCCTCCCGACCCAGTATAAATCCCACCTTATCCCCATGAACCACCGACGGGAGAAGGCGGCCCAAACGACTCGCAAGCAGTTTAGAAAAAAGTTTAATGTCGCAGTTCAGGAGGGAAATAGGTCGGTAGCTCGAGCACTGGGTGGGATCCTTACCTTCTTTTGGGATCACAGTTATATGTGCTTCCAGGGTCTGCGGAGAGAAGCCTTTCTCGGCAGAGATGGAATTGCACGCCTTCAAGAAAAGAGGTAATAAAGATTGTTTAAAAGCTTTATAGTATCTGATTGGGAAGCCATCTGGGCCCGGACTCTACCCAGCCGGTGTAGCCGCCATGGCTGTCTCCAGCTCTTCAATGGTAAAGGGTTGATCTAAAGCGCCCAGATCTGATTCAGGAAGTCTTGGAAAATCAACCTCCGCCAAGTATCTCTGGATTAGTGCCTTCAAACCAGAGGTGGCTTGAGGAGTGTGGTCCTTTCTAAGATTATAGAGAGACTCATAATAGTTTTGGAAAGAATGAGCAATCTGAGGCAATGTATATGCAGCCCGGCTTCCCGGCTCATGGATAGAGTGAACATAAGTCTGCAGCCTCTAGGCTCTCAACGCCCTAGCGAGCATAGCACCCGGTTTGTTGCCCCATAAATAAAATCTATGGCGACATTTAGTCATTCCCAATTTTGTTTTATTCCATAAAAATTTATTAAGGGTTTGACGGGCCTCAGTAAGTTCCAGAAAGACCCCTGGATCAAGGGAGGACTGGTGCAAGGCCTCTAAAGTCGCTATTCTTTCAGTAAGCTGTAACCTCTGTGCCATTCGCTCCTTCTTGAGTTGAGAGCAAAGCTGTATACATTTACCTCGAATTACATATTTGTGTGCCTCCCAAATCATGACTGCACTAACATCTGAAGTGTCATTTGTCACAATGTAATCCGAAATGGCGGAGGTGAGCTTGGCCTTTAAACAGGGATCCCGAGTCAATGAGTTGTTAAACCTCCACGACCATGGTGTGGGGGTGGGGGTGGGGGTGAAAGAGCAACAGAGATATACACCGGGGCATGGTCCGACCATGTAATGTGCCCGATAGTGCTTGAAGGAAATAAGTGTAGAAATCTATGCTCAACTAAGTAGTCAGGGCGTGAATACATAGTGTGAGGAGAAGAAAAGAAAGTGTAATCCTTCTCTGTCGGATGCTGAGTTCTCCATAAGTCCATCAACTGAACTCACGAAGAAGGCGGCTCACACGACGGTGATCACGTGTCGACCGTCTATTCAGAGAAGTAAAACAATCCAACCCAGGATCCAAGGACCAGTTAAAGTCGCCCCCCATAATTAGACGCCCTTCTTTAATGGATTCTATCTGTCACAGAATTTTGGTAAAGAACTGTCTTTGGCGTTGATTAGGAGCGTATATAGTAACAAGAGTGTAAACCTGATTATATATTGTGCATTTAACAACCTGGCATCGACCTTCATCCAGAATTTGATGAGAGACATCTGTAACCGGGACCTGACGCGCCAATAGGATCGCAACCCCTAGAGATTTATTGACGGAGTTATTGTTACAAAAAACCTGCGGATAATAATAATTTCCTAACTTAGGGGAGGCTTGAGTTTTAAAATGGGTCTCTTGAAGAAAAGCAATGTCTATGCGCTCTGCCCATAACTCCCGTAGCAAGGTGGACCTCTTTTCGGGGATATTAAGTCCCTTCATGTTGAAGGAACACAGCCTAAGGTCAGAAGGCATGCAAAGGACTAGGTTTGATTTCTATAAAGAGTAAGAAAGGTAACATAGACTTACCGAAGAAGCGGAGAAGGCACAGTGTCCAGCCACATTGGGTACCTTGAGCTGCAATGGTGATAAGCGGAGAAACCATGAGAAGGAAGGAGAGAAAAGAGAGCAAGAAAAAGAAGAAAATAAGAAGAAAAAGCTGTACAGAGAACATATAACCATACAATAAGAGCAATACGTCCTGTAAAGGGGCAAATTCGCCGCCGTTAAGTCGTAGGGAGATCATACCCACGACTTAAGAGCCCAAACAGGCAGGCGGCCTGACCCAACTGGGGCGCAGTAGGGGCGTCACAACCCAGAGACAGTAATAGAACAGTACATAACTAAGGAGACTCAGGAAAAGATCATCTGGCTGTAGTATCATATAAAACACAGTCTCCCATATTGTAGTAAACGCAACGGGAACAAATATCTTTACATGAACAAATGAAAATAAACTTGTAGAAAACCGTGGAATGCAATAACTCCAAGCAGGAAGATTATCAGGGGAAGGGGAGGGGTGCAAGCACAAAAAGACAATATCACTAAGTGACTAAACTTCAAAGCAGAATCTCTAGTGCATAGGAGGAGAAATTGCTAGCATGGAACTCCAGGGCTGGCTCAAACGGACATCTAACAACCAGACAGTGCCGATCAGTACCAGACTACATCCGGCAACTCCATATCAATGAAAAAGAAAATATCATAAATCATGTCCCAGCTTCTTCATGATTCGGAGATGACCGAGTCGAGCCCCGTTTCCTGTTGC
The DNA here is from genome assembly GCF_028390025.1 of Pseudophryne corroboree. Classification (NCBI taxonomy): domain Eukaryota; kingdom Metazoa; phylum Chordata; class Amphibia; order Anura; family Myobatrachidae; genus Pseudophryne; species Pseudophryne corroboree. The sequence goes on along the minus strand of NC_086446.1, from coordinate 522,440,505 downwards.
TGACCGGGTCCAAGATGGCCAGGAGGCCGGAGGCGTCGGAGGGTCGAAACGATGATAAGATTGGATCCACTCCGTCAAGGCTGGTTTAGGTATAGACAGTGCAGAGCAGAAATTGTCCAAGTCATCCGGCGTGTGCAAGATAACCTGTCTTCCCTCAAAGGTAGCTTGTATATTTAAGGGGAAGCCGCAGTGGAAACGTATGCCCTTCTCCTTAAGAGCCTCCGTCAGGGGCTTGAGAGATCTACATTGCTGGAGAGTATACCATGACAAATCCGGGAAGATCTGGATCACAGAATTAATGAATTCCAGCCGGTCCAATTTGCGGGCTTTATTAAGTATCTCCTCATTTACATGATAATAGTGAAGACGACATATCACGTCTCTGGGAGCTTCAGAAGAAAGACCTTTCGGGCGCAATGCTCTGTGGGCCCTATCAAACAGTATGGTATTGGCCGGTTCCGCATCCATGATCTCATTGAAGATCTTAGTGAGGGCATCCATGATAGCCGGACCCTGTACATCTTCGGACAACCCTCTGACGCGTAAATTATTTCTCTGGCCTCTGTTGTCAAGGTCGTTCTGTCGACGCCAGAGTGCCCTCAGTTCCTGAGCATGAAGAGCAACAGTGTCACAGAGTTTCCGCTGAAATGAGGAGACTTCATCGACATGGTCTTCCATATCTGAAACCCGATGGGCTATTTGGGAGATATCCGCCTGAAGTACGTAGATCTCAGATTTAACCATGTCACGTATCTTTTGTTCCAGATCTAAAAAGTCTCGTTTGGTAGGTACATCATTTTTAGTAGGAAGTGCACGCAAATAGGTCAAAACATCAGCCATAGAAGCTTCAGGCCCCTTGTTCAATGGTGAAGAGTCGGCTCCCGCCATCACTCCGGCGTCGGCAGGAGAGCCCGAAACAGAGGATGATGAATGAGTGTCCTCACTCTCTATGTCAGGTTGAAGATAATGAAACAAGTTAGGTTGTTGAGATTTGTCACCGGATTTCTTAGCCGCAGATGAGTGCCCTCCCTTCTTAGTTTTCCCCATCAGCAAACGCGATACATGAAGTTATACAGTGAAACAGGAGAAAGTCACACAGTTTGATCAAAAGCATTCCATATCCGGCTTGCTGGGTCCCCGCAGCGTTACGAGTGTCCCGGGCTATGCCATCAACCACCAGGCGGGTGATTCAGGGGATCATGGCGTGGAGCAAGAGCAGAATTCAAGGCATCAGTGCTGCAGTGGGAAGGACTGAATAGAATGTGAGACAAGCATGCAGTAATTAATCAGAGGGTGCACAGAAAGGGCAAGCACTACAGGGAGTAGCAGTAATAAATGCAGCCAGAGTATTACAGCAGCGCTGGGTGTGCAGTAAATATGCTGGGGTGGGAGAATACAAGCCAGGCAGCTGTGTGAACTCTCAGTAGTAATAGAGCAAAATGACCGCTGCTGTGGAGGCAGGCAGGGAGTCACCAAAGTGTGCCTGGGGGTTGCAGGACTGTAGAAGGAGCCCCTTCTAAAGTGAGGTATCCAGAGATCTAACCATGAGGGGGTGTAAAGGATTATGGCTCCACTTCCTTCTGGCTCCGTTTCCCCCCTAGCCCCGTTACCTAGCAGTGTGGGCGAGCAGCCCCTTTCCAAGATGGCGCCGCCATTCTCACTTGCAGGGTCCGGGCGGCCACGACACCTGGAGCCAGCCGAGCGGGTCCAAGCATTGGTGGAAGCGGCGGATCCGTGCCCCAGTTGCGGCCGCGGCTCACTTCCGTGGGGGAGAGATAGGTCCGGCGAGCGGCATCCCAGGCACCGGCGCGTCGCGGATGCGTCCACCTCGAGCAGCGGCTCCTCGCTCCGGGGAAGGCAGCCGCGGAGGAGCTCACTCTGTGTGCCAGCCAGGCGTGGGGGATGAGTTGAGATGCAGCAGAGGAAGGCCTGCGGTCCCTGCATAGCCCGTCAGCGCCGAACGCCCTACTTCCAGTCCAGGTCAGGCAGGAAACCGGGGCCCCGGCTTCTGGTGGATGGGTGGGCCGCAACCCGCACGGGAACAGGAGACCCCCGCCGGCTCCGCAGTCTACTCTACCCGTTACAGGTATGTTGTGTGGGGCTGGAAAGACTCAAACCGCGGCAATAATAATCTCAAACAGGCAAATTAAACGGGTGTCAGGCAGGAGCTCCAAGACACCACAACCTCTCAGCTCAGCTGCCAAACCATGCCTCGGGACCTGTTTTCTATATGATCAGCACAGAGGACACGTGGTCACTCGCTTAGGTTAGAGGAGAGGAGTTTCCGCACATTGAGGTGAAAAGGTTTTTTCACAGTAAGGACAATACGTGTTTGGAATTCCCTGTCTGAGAGAGTAGTAACTGCGGACTCAGTCATCACCTTTAAGAATGGGTTAGATAAATTCCTATTGGATAAAGATATTCAGGGTTATGGTGCGTAGGCACGCGTTATAGTTGTTACGTTCCTGATGCTCAGAACTAGAAAGATGTTGCGAAGTGAGTCCAGAGCACCAGGACGTGACGCTGAAATAGGAAGGGAACGGGAATAGCCCCTAGCACCCTACCTCCGTTGTTTTACCCGTGTGGTCAGTTCACGCCTGAGTGACTATGGTTTCTTGGGCCCACGGCAGCCGCGTTTGAAGGGCAGATTAGGTCTGCCCAACTCCGATGCCCCCAGGTCTTAGAGTGAGACAAAGCGTGAACCGAGACAGGATAATAACAAGGGGACCTCTAACTAAAGCAAACAGAAGCTAGGGGCTACTAACTACCCTAAAACTAAATATATGTGCGGCACGCCGCCAAAGGAAAAAAACAACAAAAGATATCACTGTCCACTCCCTCACACGGCACCGCCGAGTTCCGGGGAGGACAGTGAAAAGCGGAAACCTCTGCAAAAACTACCAATACAAAAAGTACCAAAAGGACTAAGCGGCCTAGGCCGCAACACGCGGCAGAAGCCGCTACTCACGAAACCGGGAGAGAACCCCAACAAACGAGAACCCCCAGATGACTGCAACAGGTTCACTTGAACAGGAAGGATTCCCAGGACCGGCTTCAGAACTCCAGGACTCAGGAGCACAGGGAGCAGGATCGACCAGATACAGCTGACCAGGAACAGACGTTACAGGGCAGGAACAGCATACAGGAATCTATCACCGGCGTCTGTGCCAGGTAGTGAGGGAGAATATAACAGGGAGCCCTCCAATAGCTGCAGCGAAGCTTAATTAGTAATGTCGTGCAGCTGCCCTGCTGCACGACCAGAGCTAACAGGTGTATTGATTGATAGGAAGCAACGGGGAATGCGGTTCGTCTGTGGCGTCCCCGTTGCTAAGGGTCCGGCGGCTATGCGCGCACGGCGTCCCAGCGTTGCCAGGGACTCGGCGGCTCAGCGCGCACGGCGTCCCGGCGTTGCTAGGCGCCGGGCGGGCAGGAAGGGAGGTGCGGCAGCCGTGATCGTCGCTCGGAAGCAGACCGAGCGGCGCCGCGGACCGCTGTACCTAACAATAGTTAATATAACTAGTCCTATAATAAGACTGCATAGGAGACCACAAATAGGTTGAACTCGATGGACAATTGTCTTTTTTCAACCTTAGTTACTATGTTAATTTACACCCTAACTGGTGCTGCGCATAGGCCCACCATTGCAGCGACATGGGCTGCAGAGGCTGTTGAAGCGTGGGCTCAGGAGCTGGAGGCGGAGTTGCCATCCAATGCTTCTGATCATGCTAGACAATGTCTGTCTTATATTGTCACAGCTTCTCATTACATTAAGGAGGCGGCTTCTGATGCTGGTATTCTGGCAGCCAAGGCTTCTACCACGTCCATCTTGGCTCACCGGATTCTATGGTTATGGTCCTGGTCTGTGGATCTGGACTCTAACAAAACCCTGGAGGTACTCCCTTTTAAGGGGGACATTCTTTTCGGAGAAGACCTCAACAACATAGTAGCTGACTTAGCTTCTGCTAAAACAGCATGTCTACCTAGTACTGCTCCTTCGGTGCCGAAGGCTAAGAGTACTCCATTTCGCTCCTTTCGTCCTTCAGGGAAAGCAAAATGTCAGGCGTACCCGAAACAGGTACACGCTTCCAAACCCAATAAGCCCAAACCCAAACGGACCTGGGCTGCCCGTCAGCCTGCTTCCAAAACTGACAAGACTGCCGCATGACAGAACGGGCCTCCCTCTGGGGGATCCCAGGGTGGGGAGCCAACTTCTAGGGTATATCCAGGAATGGTTAAGGACCACTTCCGATGCCTGGGTATGTGAAGTCGTCACTCGAGGTTACGCCATATCCTTCAAGAATCATCCCCCTCATCGATTTTGCCTGACAGATGTCCCTTCGGATCAGGTGAAGGCAAAAACTCTTCATTCGGTGGTACAGTCCCTCCTGAACACAGGAGTGGTAGTACAGGTGCCTCTGGCTCAGAGAGGCAAGGGGTACTATTCACCGCTGTTCCTAGTCCCGAAACCGAACGGGTCCTCACAGCCCATTCTCAACCTCAAGTCCTTGAACAAATTTGTGAGGGTCTCCAAGTTTCGTATGGAAACTCTTCGCTCTGTTGTTCTGGCATTGGAGCCCGGGGATTATATGGTCTCCCTGGACATACAGGATGCTTACCTGCATATTCCTATTGCAGTGTCACATCAGCAATACCTGAGGTTTGCGGTTGGCAACCTCCATTACCAATTTCGGGCATTACCTTTTTTTTGACCACGGCTCCGCAAGTTTTCACCAAGGTCATGGCGGTAATGACGGCTGTACTCCGCCGTCAAGGGGTCAGGATCCTACCGTACCTGGACGACTTATTGATCCTGGCAAATTCCCCAGAAATTCTCCTACGCCATCTGGATCTGACTATCCAGTTTCTGCAAGCCCACGGGTGGCTCATCAACTGGAAGAAATCTTCCCTGGTCCCTGCTCAGAGCATGGTGCACCTGGGGGCGTTGTTGATCACTCACAATCAGCGGTTGTTCTTGTCTCAGGAGAAAGTCCTGAAGATTCAGGACAGGATTCGATGCTTCCTATCTCGTCCGCAAGTGTTGATACATTCGGCAATGCAAGTGCTAGGTCTCATGGTGTCGGCTTTTGACATGGTGGAGTTCGCTTAATTCCATTCCCGCGCTCTGCAGAAGCTAATTCTTGCTAAGTGGGCCTGCCTTACCGGATCAGGTCTCAAATGATCTCCTTGTCTCCGGAGGTCCATCTGTCACTGACCTGGTGGCTTCAGGACCAACGATTGAGCAGGGGTTGTCCTTTTTGGATCTTCAACTGGGTCCTTCTGACAACGGATGCCAGTCTGAGAGGTTGGGGCGTGATGTTGGAGCAACACTCCCTTCAGGGTTGGTGGACCAAGGAGGAGTCTCTCCTCCCGATAAACATTCTGGAATTGCGGGAGGTGTTCAACTCATTGAACTTGGCCGAGCATTTAATACAGAACAGACCTGTTCAAGTACAGTCAGACAACGCCACCACGGTGGCATACATCAATCATCAAGGTGGCACTCGAAGCCGCATGGCAATGAGGGAAGTATCACGGATTCTTCAGTGGGCGGAACGCCATCTGCCAGCCATATCGGCAGTGTTCATTCCGGGGGTCCTAAACTGGGAAGCGGACTTTCTCAGTCGTTAGGACGTACACGCCGGAGAGTGGGGCCTCCATCCAGAAGTGTTTCAACTCCTCGTGGACAGGTGGTGCCTTCCAGATGTGGACCTGATGGCGTCTCGACACAATCACAAGTTTCCGGTCTTCGGAGCAAGGACAAGGGGTCCTCAAGCAGCGTTCGTGGACACACTGGCAATTCCATGGAACTTTCAGCTGCCATACGGGTTCCCTCCGGTGTCACTCCTGCCCAGAGTAATAAGAAAGTTCAAGCAAGAAGGAGGAATCCTACTTCTGATCACTCCCATGTGGCCCAGACGGCATTGGTTCTCAGACCTTCAGGGTCTCTCGATAGAGCGTCCTCTTCTACTTCCACAGCACCTAGATCTCCTCGTTCAGGGTACCTGTGTATATCAGGATTTAGCCCGGTTGGCTTTGACGGTGTGGCTCTTGAAGCTTCTGTCTTGAGGGCCAAATAATGTTCTGAGGCGGTCATTCAAACCATGTTGAAGGCCCGGAAACCGGCTTCTGCTCGGATTTATCATAGGGTCTGGAATTCTTACTTTGTTTGGTGCGCATCTAACAATCATGACGCTTACAAGTTTAGTACGGCCAAACGTTTGGCCTCTCTACAACAGTGCCTAGACTTGGGCCTTCGTCTGGCCTCCATCACGGTTCATATTTCTGCCTTGTCGGTTTTGTTCCAGAGAAGAATTGTGACTTTACCTGATGTACATATGTTCACTCAGGGTGTGTTGCAGATTCAACCTCCCTATATTCCGCCTGTGGCCCCTTGGGACTTGTCGTGGTTTTTGAGGCGTTGAAAAGGTCTCCATTTGAGCCTCTTGAATTTGCAGACCTTAAGTGGCTTTCGCTTAAGGTATTGTTTCTGCTGGCTATTGCCTCTGCTAGAAGGGTGTCGGATTTGGGTGCCTTGTCTTGTAGGTCACCATATCTGATTTTTCACCATGATCGGGTGGTTCTTAGAATACGTCCCAGGTATTTACCTAAGGTTGTGTCTTCTTTCCACCTTAATCAGGAGATTGTGGTTCCGGCCTTTGCCTCTCCTGATTGGTCTTCCAAAGAGCGGTCTTTGGATGTGGTATGGGCTCTCCGTATCTACGTGAAGAGAACTGCCTCCATCAGGAAGTCGGATTCTCTCTTTGTTGTGTTTGGTTTTCACAAACGTGGCTGGCCTGCTCACAAGCAGACCCTGGCCAGATGGATTAGAACAGTGATTGCATATGCTTACGTACAGGCTGGCCTTCCAGCTCCTGCTACCATAAAGGCCCATTCTACTCGGTCGGTTGGACCTTATTGGCTGACCCACCGTGGTGCAACCCTTGAACAATTGTGCAAGGCGGCTACGTGGTCCTCAGTGAACAGGTTCATAAGGTTCTGTGCCTTCGATACTTCCGCCTTCCAGGATGCTTCCTTTGGACGCCGGATTCTTGTGCCCGCTACAGTGCGTCCCCTCCCATAAGGAACTGCTTTAGGAAATGCCCAATGTCAGTCCCTGTGGAGCCCAGTGTACCCCGCAGTAGAAAACGAGATTTATAGTAAAAACTTACCGTTGTTAAATCTCTTTCTGCGAGGTACACTGGACTCCACAGGGCACCCACCCTGACGCACTTAGCTTCTTTGGGTTGGTATGGCATTAGCCGCTGACACTTTCTCCTGTCGTGAGAATGTGGTGTATGTGGCTACTAACAGTTGTCATCTCTTTTGCCTGCTATTGCATTGGACTCGTTAACAATAACTGAGTTCCTGTGCACAGAGGCAGGGTTATAGAAGAGGCGGCGCTAGGCATTCTGGGAAGAAGGTCAAAGCTTTGAGCCTGTTGGTGCCTCGGATCAAGAGCCTACTCTACACCCCAATGTCATTCCCTGTGGAGCCCAGTGTTCCTCGCAGAAAGAGATTTAACAAAGGTAAGTTCTTACCATAAATCTAGTTTTTGTATGCATTGGTCCAGCAGCCGGCTGATTCCTATTGAAGGCACCCAGCAAGTTGATTTTGATGGTTTCAGTGTACCGAGTGCCGGACTTGGACTTTTGTATGCTTCAGCGTCCGCGACTATAGACACAACACCAGTGAGTATAGTGGACGACTTCTTTAAGGCACCGGTTACCATAGGTCATTACCTACTAGCTCTACAGCAACATCACTTTGCACTTTATTATTGCACAGACTGTTTCACTTTGTATATGCAAATTGATATCCGTACAACAAGGTTCACCTAATTACCAGCTATATAAGGGCTTAAGGACCAAAGAACACAGCTGAACAATTTAGCTATTCGGAATCGGAGGCCGAATCTATTTGATTTACAGTGAACCTGGATGATTGTCTCGGATCTAACAGTTTACAAGAACATTACCGTGATATACGTAAACTTAAGAAACAACGTGAGATGGATTTTTACTATCATGGATTGACTCTTTCCAATTACTACAGAGACAAGAAAATCCCTAGGGGATATATATATGGAAATAACAGCTGCACTCCAGTAGACTTGGTAATGCTTAAAAGATAGTCTTTATTGGTCCAACGGCGGTTCGGCGATATACCCTGTCGTCAGGGACAAGCGTTCACAGACTGACACAAATAACACAGCAATATATAACACTCTTAACAAGTAATGGATTTGTTGATAGAACTCACCTGTCCGGCATTGCCCCCCGCGCCCGAGTCACATGGTGGAGACTCTGGTCCCTGGACACTGATATCGGAATTTAACTCAGACTGTTCCAAGAGTCTAGTTTTACTAAGGTACTATCTAAGGGACTTACTTTTGTGCCCACAGTCTACCCAGATCTGTTCCAGTGGAAAGTTGATGTATACAAACTTGATAGAACTTTACGCTTAAAAGAATATTTTGGAACTGCTCTGGATGCTACTGTTGTACAATCCATACCCCCTCAATTAATAATATTGGCACCCCGTTCCAAATTTGATCCAGTAACCTATACTCAATCTATTAAATAGTTTACTAGACTCTTGGAACAGTCTGAGTTAAATTCTGTGCCACCTAGAAACTACAATCTTACTAAGTCTGAATGGTCAGCATTAAATGATTTAGCAGTATGTTCTGATTTTGTGATTCGTAGCGTCGATAAGGGCGGTGCAATTGTTATACAAGATCTCACTGCTTATGTTGATGAATGCGATAGTCAGTTATCAGATGTATCTACCTATGAATTTGTACAGTTTGACCCTACCTCTCAATATAAGATGGAATTAGACAGGGGTGTATCTAGGGGTCTGAGCGCCCCTGGCAAAGTAAAGGACTGGCGCCCCACACCCGCCCTTATACACATGGCGCCCCCCCCCCCCCCCTTATACACATTATGCCACACAGTAGGACCTATAGTATATATATATATATATATATATATATATATATATATATATATAATCTCTATAAAGCAGCGGCACTCGGCAGACTGTTTTGCAGAAAAAAGCCGTTTATTCCGGTCCTACGCCGTTTCGGGGATGTACCCCGTCTTCAGGGACAATACAGTACAAATATAGTGCTAATACCATCAACCTTTTATACCCTCTAAACAAGTGCTCATGAATGTTTAATGTGTGATACAACTCACCTGTCCAGCGCTGCCGATTCCCGCCGCGTCTGGCCGCTGTGTGTACAGGACTCACATGGATGACGTCAGCGGTCAGCGCCAGACAGGGAGCTCCAATCAGAGAGTTAGTGTAAGTGTTGCTAAGCAACCGCTGTGAATAAATAACACAAAAACATGTTAATAAAATCCCGTGCTGGTTAAAATAGTGCTAATCAGAGATCACTCTGAGCATGCCACTAACTCATACCTACTAAAACTATATACTATCTACATTAAAAACAAAGGGTAAACGTTCCCGACGGAGGATAAGCATTGACGTGAACATAATTATATATATATTATTATCTACTGGTTAAACTGCTGTCTATAGCTAAATAGCTAAATACTTCTGAAAAATGCTTGAAACAGTGGCTATACTGACTATGGCTCTAAGACTATACATATCATGAGGTTATCCATAGCTCTCATCGTCTCGATATTCAAAGCATGTAAAGTTATACTGATGTAGATAATCACTATACATTGCATCATAGAAAACCTCATTAGTAACTATACCAAAGACCCGTCCTCAATATACTTCAATATCATAGAAAACACTGCAGACCTAGTGTCTCATTTAGACCTCCTGGGGATATGGTGTTTAAAGAATGAATCCATCTGCTCTCCTTCTGCATCAGTATTTTATTACGATCCCCTCCTCTGTGTAGTGGGGGTACATGGTCTATAATTATAGCTCGTATGCTTGCTATATTGTGTTTGGCTGTCAAGCAATGACGAGCCACCGGTTGTTCACTCGTCCCTTTCTCGATGGCCTGTTTTATAGCACTTCTGTGCAGGGCCATTCTTTCGCGGAATTGGCGTTGCGTCTTCCCGACGTAAGCCAAGCCGCATGGGCATTTCAACATGTATATAACGTGAGTTGTGGTGCATGTCACCCTATGTAGAATTTTAAACGATTTGCCTGTATGCGGATGAAACAACTGAGAGCCGGTAAGCAAAGTGTTACATGTTGAACACCCTAGACAGCGGAAGCATCCACTCTTAGGTCGTAAAAAATGTGTTTGCAGTTGCTTGGTGAGCGGGAATACATCTAATTTTACTACTTTATCTCCTATACTAGAACCCCTTTTATAACTAGGTAATATTCTAGAATCCAGCAGTGCCGGTAGAGCTTTATCCGTATTTACAATGGGCCACAGCTTTTTGACCCTTTGTGTGATCCCCGGAGTCGCTGCTGTAAATTTGTTGACCCATGGTATTTTTGAACCATCTGGTCTAATGCTGGTTCTACCGCAGTTGGATCTGCATTAGACCAGATGGTTCAAAAATTTGAGCAAAGGGGATACCCTAGACAGGATCTACTATACAGCAGGAATAAAGTCTTGAATCTCTCCAGAGATTCGTTGTTACATAAATGTGACCCCATAGAGAAAAAACAAGCGCAGAAAATACCAAGGGCTGCGGATGGGAGGCAGATAGCCTTTTTGTCAAAAAATGAATATTGTTTTTAGTAGCAGTACTACAAGTCCCAGCAAGCCTCCCCCGCAAGGAAAACCGGGCCCGCTGGTACCTGTAGTACTACTACTAAAAAAAATACCCCAATAAAAACATAAGACACACACCTTGAAAGTAAAACTTTAATGCATACATCCACACCTCCATATACACATACTTACCTATGTTCACACGAGGGTCGGTCCTCTTCTCCATGTAGAATCCATGGTGTACCTGTTGAAAAAATTATACTCACAAAATCCAGTGTAGATGGCTCCTCTTTTACAGGGCCGAAACTAGGATTTTCGGCACCCGGGGCAAGGCAGAAATTTAGCGCCCCCCCCCCCCCTTCCCCCACCACAACCACCACCGCACACACACATACAAAAATAATAATAATAACTAAAAAACACAATAAATTATATATATATATATATATATATATATATACACATACACATACATACACACAAGTGCAGTCAGCAGCACTCTTCTCCTATATACAAAACAGCATGATAGCCGGTGCCTTTCATGAGAAACACACAGGGTCCCCATATATAAATGAACTGTCATCGGCACTCACAGCATCAAAGAAGGAGACAAGACTGTGTCTAATAGTCAACGTTTCAATGTTATAGTATATCATTTTCGTCAGGACAATGCAATGTGAGCAAAAACATACCTTTATACCCGCCAGACCATTCGTGGCACCCAGTGTCCGCCGCACCCGTTCAGTGAAGATGACGTCATCACGGGACGCTGGACGTGGCGTCATGGAGAATCTCACCTGGTAGTGATACAGAACAAATAACTTATTACAAGGATAACAAACCATATAAAAAAAAGGGAAAGAATAAAAGTGTATATAAGAATAAATACACACTAATATCGGCGGACGCTGGGTGCCACAGACAGTCTGGCGGGTATAAAGGTATGTTGTTGCTCACAGTGTATTGTCCAGACGAAAATGTTATAATGTAACATTGAAACATTGACTATTAGGCACAGTCTTGTCTCCTTCTTTGATGCTCTGAGTGCCGCCAAAAGTATATATATATATATATATATATATATATATAAAATAAAGAAATGAAAATCACAGCGGCAACGTGTATTAAATATCACGCCATACCACGCCCCTTTGTCAAGGTGATCAACTACTGATAGATATATATATATGTATATATATATATATATAGATATATATATAATGTTTTTAAGTAAATATAAAAATAAAGCAAAAATACAATATATAAAAATAAATTCCAAGGGACGACGGGGTTGCGTCCCCGAAACGTAGATGTCTCATTGGCAATAAAGTCACTGCACTTTAACCTGTTAACATGCTCTGAGTGCCGCCCATCTGTTCCTGTGTGTATATATATATATATATATATATATATATATATATATATATTTATTCATTTATTTTTAAACACACAGTATATATATATATATATATATATATATATTTATATATATATATATATATACCGACACACACACACACACACATATATATATATATATATATATATATATATATATAAACAATGTTTTTAAGTAAATATAAAAATAAAAATAAAGCAAAAATACAATATCTAAAAATAAATTCCAAGGGAATATATATATATATATATATATATATATATATTTATTTATTCATTTATTTTTAAACACATAGTATATATATATATATATATATATATATATATATACATACACCGACACACACACAGCAGACACAATATATGCATATATGCTCTATACATATATTGCACAGGCTGCTCCTCCTGCCTGGGCTCCCCCCTCACACAGTGCCCACTTGCCTTAGTGGGGACTTCGATGAACTTGTCGCTGGCTTGCAGAAGGCGCTGCCGGGCCGGAATACAGAGGTCACCAGCAGCAGCGTCGGGACCGCGGCGCCTCCGTACTCAGCTGCAGGACATGATCGCGGTGGGTGGCCGAGTGTTGGACAAGCAGCTGCAGTGGGAGTCTCTGGCTGTAACCTAGTACAGGGAGACATGCAGCAGCGGCGGCACCGCGTCGGTCACCCAGCTGAAGGAGATGATGGCGGCGGGCGGGAGTTGGTGAAGCAGCTGACAGACGGGTAGAGGTCCCTGCGCCCCCGGAAATCCGGCGCCCGGGGTGCGTGACCCCTTAGCCCCCCCCCTAGTTTCGGCCCTGTCTTTTAATCCATTTGTAATCCAGGTACTTTGCAAAATAACAAAACGGATACCCGACCTCGCACTGAAAGGGGCCCCATGTTTTCACATGGGACCCCTTTCCCCGAATGCCAGGAACCCCCTCTGACTTATGTCTAAGACGGTTCCATCAGCCAATCAGGGAGCGCCACGTTATAGCACCCTCCTGATTGGCTGTGTGCTCATGTAGTGTATGACAGGCAGCACACGGCAATGTTACAATGTAGCGCCTATGCGCTCCATTGTAACCAATGGTGGGAACTTTGTGGTCAGCGGTTGACCGAAAGTAACGTCACCGCTGACCACAAAGTTCCCACCATTGGTTACAATGGAGCGCATAGGCGCTACATTGTAACACTGCCGGGTGCTGCCTGTCATACAGTACAGGAGCACACAGCCAATCAGGAGGGTGCCACAATGTGGCGCTCCCTGATTGGCTGATGGAACCCTCAGACATAAGTCAGAGGGGGTTCCTGGCATTCGGGGAAAGGGGTCCCATGTGAAAACATGGGGCCCCTTTCAGTGCAAGGTCGGGTGTCCGTTTTGTTATTTTGCAAAGTACCTGGATTACAAAAGGATTAAAAGAGGAGCCATCTACACTGGATTTTGTGAGTATAATTTTTTCAACAGGTACACCATGGATTCTACATTGAGAAGAGGACCGACCCTCGTGTGAACATAGGTAAGTATGTGTATATGGAGGTGTGGATGTATGCATTAAAGTTTTACTTTCAAGGTGTGTGTCTTATGTTTTTATTGGGGTATTTTTTTAGTAGTAGTACTACAGGTACCAGTGGGCCCGGTTTTCCTCCGCATGCTGGTACTTGTGGTTCTCCAAGTACCAGCTTGCGGGGGAGGCTTGCTGGGACTTGTAGTACTGCTACTAAAAACAATATTCATTTTTTGACAAAAAGGCTATCAGCCTCCCATCCGCAGCCCTTGGATGGGGGGGGGGGGGGGGACAGCCTCAGGCTTCACCCCTAGCCCTTGGGTGGCTGGAGGGGGGGGACCCCTTGATTGAAGGGGTCCCCACTCCTCCAGGGTACCCCGGCCAGGGGTGACTAGTTGGTTATGTAATGCCAGGGCTGCAGGGACCTAGATAAAAGTGTCCCCCGGCTGTGGCATTATGTATCTGGCTAGTGGAGCCCGGTGCTGGTTTCAGAAATACGGGGGACCCCTACGCTTTTTGTCCCCCGTATTTTTGGAACCAGGACCAGGCGCAGAGCCCGGTGCTGGTTGTTTAAATATGGGGGAACTCATATCATTTTTCCCCCCATATGTTTTCAACCAGGGCCGGCTCAAAGAGCCCGAGGCTGGTTTGGCTTAGGAGGGGGGACCCCACGCATTTTTTTTTTTTAAAATAACACTTTCCCATCCCCTTCCCACTGATAAACATGCACGGATCTCATGGATCCGTGCATGCCTATCCAAACACGGGGAAAAAAAGCAGGTCTGTTTTTTTTAGCACTTTTTCACGAATTGTATTTCAGCACAGCAGTGTTTGGCTATTGGGGGTCATTCCGAGTTGTTCGCTCGCAAGCTGCTTTTAGCAGCTTTGCACACGCTAAGCCGCCGCCTGCTGGGAGTGAATCTTAGCTTCTTAAAATTGAGAACGAAAGATTCGCAATTTTGCGATAAGACATCTCTGTGCAGTTTCTGAGTAACTCGAGACTTACTCGGCATCTGCGATCAGTTCAGTGCTTGTCGTTCCTGGTTTGACGTCACAAACACACCCAGCGATCGGCCAGACACTCCTCCGTTTCTCCAGCCACTCCCGCGTTTTTCCCAGAAACTGTAGCGTTTTTTCACACACACCCATAAAACGGCCAGTTTCCGCCCAGAAACACCCACTTCCTGTCAATCACATTACGATCACCAGAACGAGGAAAAAACCGTGAGTAAAATTCCTTGCATAGCAAATTTACTTGGCGCAGTCGCAGTGCGGACTTTGCGCATGCGCACTAAGCGGAAAATCGCTGCGATGCGAAAAAATTTACCGAGCGAACAACTCGGAATGACCCCCATTGTCGGCAGTGTTTGTGATTTGCACTTTTTAGTAAATGACCGATTTCTACCAAATTGCAGCCGTATTTGACCGATGGTGTATTGATTCGTAATTTTTTCCTAGGACTTCCAAAATATTACGAATGCCCTCATCACTGCCGAGATTTTTGCTTAGTAAATTACCGAGATGACACTTTGAAGAAAAAACGTCATCTCGGTCAAAATCGGGACCTTAGTAAATATACCCCTTTGTGTCAGCATGACACAACCTGGCAAGCCTTCGGTATAGAATTATAGACCATATTCCGGAGACCGTTTGGGGAGGGGACAGGGGAAAACGCCTGTTAATGTTGGAGACAAAATGGATTGACAGGTTATGTACCCTGTCCCCTTGCGGCCTCAATGAAACATTAGCTTTACATATTTATCAATAAAGTCCATCCTTTTACCTATGTTGTAAAATAGTTATTACTTATGTTTCTTTGTTATCTTCCATCCCTTACTTTTAAAGTAGTTAGAAAATTGTACTATCAAGACCAATTTATTATATGAATTAAGAGCCTCATTATTCAGCGTATAATAGTATTTCTAACTCCAATAATTTTGATTATTAAAGTAGTGATTATGTACCTTGTGGATACCAATATTGCTTTTTTATAGATTTTATGTATGTACGTTTTCCACTTTCTGCACCATCTAGTTTTAGCAAATTATGTTTCTTGATGACGTCACTTCCGTAGGACCGACCAACGTTGCCGTGGGCGGATAGCGGCGCCATACAAGCTAGCACCGGTATTTAATGGTAAGTTTGCACATTGTTTGTATGCTGTAATCTTGACAAAAGCCTAATAAACGGGGCTGAAATGTTGATTGGCAACTATGCCTATGTAGTGATTTATTCAAAGGACCGGAGTGCCGCAATATATTGTTTCTGCTGCGGGGTACAATGGGCTCCACAGGGAATGACATTGGGGTGTAGAGTAGGATCAACAGGCTCAAAGCTTTGACCTTCCTTCCAGAATGCCTAGCGCCGCCTTCTCTATAACCCCGCCTCCGTGCACAGGAGCTCAGTTTTGTAGTTGGTGCCATGCAGTAAGAAGGCAAACAACAGGGGGGCTGCTCCAGCAGCCCTGAGAAGAAGCTTTTAAAAGAAAAATGAAGACTTCAAGGGCTGCAGCAGAGGCAATGTCTGTGTTAGATGTCAGTCAGACATCTCCTGCTGCAGCTCCATCACCTCCCCCAGCGGCGCTGTATACTCCCGCGCCCTGGTTGCCGGGTACTTACAACGGATGTTCCGGATTTCTTGCTGTTAGTCACACACATGACCACTGTTCTCCTGGGTCGCGTGGCCGCACTCAGGGAGGAGGTAAGTGGGTCCCCCCGGTGGGACCCGCTGTAATTCGCGATCCCGCGCGCACTGGCGTGGACACTGTGGTAGTACAGGGACCCCACTAGACCACCAGGGCAAGGACACAGGTCGGTTTTCTCTCATAAACCGTTTATATAAGCCCACAGTACCCGGTGGTGAAGTCCAGCAGGGGGATAAGGCTTTGACCTGTAGCCCCTCCCCCAGCCCCAGGGCACCATTTAGAGTAAATGTTCCCGCCCTGGAGCTGCATATCTCTCTCTCCCTCACTCCCTGTCAGCGTTTGGGTGCCATTAGGACAAGCTGAGCTGATCCTGGGACTGTTTGGGCAAATCCTCCTCTGTAAAGCCACCTGCATGTCAGCGCTGTGCATTTTACAGGACACTTAAGTATTCTACATGTCTGCTGACAGTGTTAGTTAAGAAAGAGTGCATTTAGTCAGGGTTATATAGTACAAGTACCCTGTGATATACATCCAGTCTTTACTGTGCATTGTTATATCTATTGAGTGTATAGCTATATTTAGTACTACTCTGTATTGCTAGTCCAGTGCAGTTTTATTGCATGTCATAATTTCTGCATTGTACAATGTGACTATGTGTGTGTGCATATAGTTGCTGTGTGACCAGAGGTGTAGCTAGGCGCCATGGTGCCCAGAGCAAGAGTATGTTTTGGCACCCCCCCCTTCCCTGTACTGAATTGGGGGCCTAGCCAACATGTGGTAGCATGTTACATTTGAAAAGAAACTACTCAAAATCCTAAATTGGTGACGGGGGCGGTTCTAGACCATGTGGAGCTCAGGGCGAAAGTTTCCTTTGGGTGCCCCCCATGTTTAAATTAGGGTCAGTGCATATCAAAGGCTTACAACAACATATAGGGGCATGGCAGTATGGACGGTTAGCATTACTGCCTCACAACGCTATAAAGAGGGTGGGCAGAACTCCGGCATGTGCCGGCTGTGAGTGTCTCCTGCTGTCACCTCTGGCCTGCCCTGTTCTCTACCTAGTCTCCGAGTCAGTGTACTTCTCCTCCTCCTCCTGCTCTGTGGCTGCCAGTACAGTGGCCCGCGGGAATGTAAGTGGCGGTTAGCAGCGTGCCCTCTAAATTTTTCGGCGCCTGGAGCTTGCGCTCCACCGGAGCCACCCTCGCTACACCCCTGTGTGTGACCTCCATTTCGTGTATCTCACTCAGATTACTATCCATATGTAGGGATGTTTTACAGTGTGTATACCGTTAGTTATAAAATATGTGTATATATATATATATAAATATATTTATGCGTATTGGTGTCTATTAATTGATTACTATTCATTGTTAGTTAAATGTATATGCGTTGGAGATTAAATGTGATTTATTTAATTGTACCCAAAATACACTTAATTCCTTGTACACTAATCATAAGCATGTGGTAACTCTGCATTAGTACCAGTAACAGAATGATATTATTCGACTTATGAGGGGCTAAAATGGTGATTGCATTGTTCTGTCAGCAATCAGTGAGGCACGAGGACAAGAGCACTATAGCTCGAGCTAGAGGCGGGAAATTTCTACCCCCTGAGGACTGAGCCTGCTCTCGTGGCCCCTGGGGCTCTAGTATATAAGGGGGAGCTGAAGCGCTGTTGGGGACTCGTGTGTGCACCTCTAAGGGAGATACTCCTATCTCTCCCTGACCGCCACCAAGAGCTGTGCTGTAAGCATTGGCGGCTCAGTGGAGAGGAGGGTGCCCCCTAACGAGCGATAGCCCACTGAAGAGAAGGAAGATACCTGCTGTTACCTTCCAACGCCGGGAAGAGGAGACCGGCTCAAGCTGCTGTTCCTGTCAGGTGTTGTGCGGAATAAAGAGCCGGGTGGACAAACAGAGACCGGTGTGAGCCGCGATCCTCTTACAGAACTCATCCAGAGATCCGGGGGAGCGGTGACCGGCTGGATGCAACGGCGGCCGGCGGGGCCGTGAAGAGGACCAGAGCATCAGCTGAGCGGTAACCAGCCATAACAGCGGCGGCCGGCGGGGCCATGAAGAGAAGCGACAGGCAAGTTTAGCGGCAGAGACCTGCAGGGTCGTGAAGCCCAGAAAGCCGGGGGAGCGGTTACCGGCCAGAGCAGAAGCGGCCGGCGTGGCCACGAAGAGGACCAGAGCATCAGCTGAGAGGTAACCAGCCAGAGCAGCGGCGGCCGGCGGGGCCGTGAAGAGAAACGACCGGCAAGATTAGCGGCAGTGACCTGCAGGGTGGTGGAGCCCAGAGAGCCGGGGGAGCGGTTACCGGCAAGAGCAAAGGCAGACGGAGGGGCCGTGAAGAGAAGTGACAGGACAAGAGTACCAGCGTAACTATGACCAGCCAGAGCAGCGGCGGCATGCCGTTACAGTATTAAGCATCAGAGCTGATCTCCGTCTCATCACTATTCCCTCCTGTATCCAAGGTATGCTTCACTGTCCACCAATGACAGGCAAGGGAGGCGTGGCTACCTTTCCGGAATATAGTAAGTGTCAGGAGGCCCTTACTGAAGACATCTAAGGTCTGTAATGCTATCTCTAAAGCGCACCTATTCACCATAGACACTACTAAAGGAACACATTAAGTGGTGTCAGTTATAGTTAATATTTATTATTATTTATCACTTTCTCACAGACTTGTGAACATTAATTTGAGTTAGTGACTATCACCTGCTGACAGTGTTAACGGATTTCCCTTTGTTAAATAGGGAATTAATCCTATTCAGCTACAATATATAACTGGCTATGTATCATTACATCGGTGGACATAGATTATAGACTAAATTCAATGCTTTTGGAAGTTTGAATTACCAATGCTCATAGGAGTAATAACCCATACAATTAAATCCAGCCAGTCTAGTCATAATGGATACAATTTACTACAATAGAAACACAGTATTCATTCAAGGAATATTTCTTCAGCTCAGAGTTAAATGTATTTAAGACAGATTGATTCTCCACACAGCAGATGAGATACAGTTACACTATTTGTATTACTCTAACTTCAGTACAGCATCGAATGGATACAATTTACTACAATAGAAACACAGTATTCATTCAAGGAATATTTCTTCAGCTCAGAGTTAAATGTATTTAAGACAGATTGATTCTCCACACAGCAGATGAGATACAGTTACACTATTTGTATTACTCTAACTTCAGTACAGCATCGAATGGATACAATTTACTACAATAGAAACACAGTATTCATTCAAGGAATATTTCTTCAGCTCAGAGTTAACTGTAGTTAATACAGATTGATCCTCCACACCGTGGATAGCATTCTTTATTGTCCAGGAGCTTCAGCAGCGGTTATTAAGGATTACAGGAGGATTATTTGTTACAGATGTTCTGCGTAGTTAATTTGGAAGAAATATAGCGCCTGGTATTATCCTCAAATAGATTATATATGCATATATAATTAATCAACTATTTACACAAGAGAGGATCCTAGTCTACTAAACAAACTTATTTGAGAAGAGGAGTCCAGTAACTATTCGGACTATATCTTATTGTGGACATTAAGGGTAGACGTATAGAGAAATATTACTATAAATAATTATATATGTATTGTATATGCTATAATTTATTGGTGTGAATATAAATATATTGATAGAGATAAAAGTTATAGTTATGAAATGTTTTATCTCATTATTATAATACAAAATTTATGAGTGCACCATTGTGGTGCTATGATGCAATGTAGTACAATAAATTTATGTATGACCTCAACCTAACTTACCTGATTCCTTGAAGTGGAGACGAATTGTCTACCAGTCATCAATAGGTAGTAACCTGTTAATAAAGAAAGATTAGGATATGAGTAGGGGATAGTTAAATTAATTTAGGTATTTACATTGAACGGTATTACAGGGTGTTCCCAAATATACCCTTAGCCTTTTTCATGCTTAATGAAGAAGAGAAATATTTGGGTGGAGGCACTACATTAAGGTGTGAAACAACGGATAATTTAATCCAGGAAAGGGGGGTTACATTTGGAGGCACTAAGGCTGAGATCTGAACAAACAGATAGAAATGGAGTTCATAAAGGGAGAAGATATATATAGCTGGTGTAAAAGCAAAGGTGTAGATGCACAGAAAAGTTTAAGCATTTTGGGAAATTTTATGGAAATAATAGATGAAGATATTGTAAGTGAAGTAAAGAAAATGTATGGAATAAAACAACCATATATTGTAGATAAATGGAAAGGTATTAATGATGAAATATGTGCCATTTTAATTAGTAATGACAATCAATTAGATGCATCTGTAATACCAGCTAATATTTTAATTGAAAAGACCCCTGGAAAAAAATGGAAAGTAATGTGGCCAGTGGATAAGTATGTAGATGGGGGACAGAAGACTATACAAGAAGATAGTAAAATTGAGAGTACAAGTGCAGGATATTATCAAAATAAAAGTAATACATCCGAAGAAGAATTATTAGATAAGGATAAAATAGATCCCCAAGTTGAAAATGTAATGGATAAAGTGGTTAGTCATTTTGAACGATGGCATTATGAAGGGGGATATCGGAGACTGAGAATTTTTTCGGGAGTAACGCCAGTTCCTACAGGAGAAGAGAGCTATGATGTATGGCGGGAAGCGGCAGTACAACATTCGGAGGAGTGGAGATGCCCAGAACATATAAAAAAAACAGAGGATTGTGGAAAGTTTGAGGGGACCCGCTTTGGGGATAATTCATGCTACAAGGAGAAGTAATTCACGAGCTACTTTGAAAAATTATTTTGAGGCATTAGACTACTCTTTTGGAACAATAGAAGATGTCGGGGACATTCTATCTAGGCTAAACCACACTTATCAAGAGCCTAATGAAACTCTCACCACTTATATTTATCGGTTGGACAAAATTCTATACAAGCTGTTAGATAAAGGGGGGATTGATCCACAAGAAATTGATGAAAGACGATTAAAACATATATTAAGGGGGGCATTGACTACTAACCCAGTGGCTCAACGTTTAAGGTGTATATTGCCCAGGGATCCTGCTCCTACTTTAGGTGAATTGATAAAAGAAGTAAAACTAGAAGAGGTGCAGATTGAAAATAGAGAGAAGACTCTAAAGCGAGTTAAAGTAATTGTTCCAACTCCCGAAGTTTCGTCAGTAAATGAGCAGTTACTAAAGTTAATAGAGGACCAAAATAAGAAATTAGATCAGTTGATTTCTTTACAGAATACATCATCTGGTATGCCGAGACTGTCATCATCTGGACGAGGTAGAGGGTTCAGTAGAAGAATTGCAGATAACTCCAACATCACTTGTTACAAATGTGGACAATTGGGACATAGATCGTTTGAATGTAGTCAAGGAAGAAGTTTTCCTTCATTAGTAACTACATTTGATAGACATCAGGGTGAACCGCAGGGAAACGTAGAGGGGATGTCGATGAACCCCGCACCGACTCCCAACCAATAATTGTCTGTAAAATGGGGAATACCCAGTGGCCCTCTGTTATTCCTGAAGGAATGATGGGGCATGCCCCTCTGTTGCCTGTGTTATTAAATGGATGCCTTTGTACCGCCTTACTGGATAGTGGATCTCAGGTATCTATAATTTTTGAAAGTTGGTACCATCAACATCTGTCTGATGTCCCATTAATGCCTTTTGATGGATTAACTATTTGGGGTTTAAGTGAACAGAAGTATCCATACCTGGGATATGTCGTCACTCAGATAGCATTTCCTCAACAATCAGCTGGATATCAAGACCCATTACCATTTCTAGCCTTAGTTTGCCCTGACTCTCCTGGAGATAAGGGGGTAGTGTCTGTAATTGTAGGCACTAATTCAAATTTATTTAAGATGTTATCTGATTGGTGTTTGGAACAACAAAAGATCTCTAACCCTGCCTCTATAGGAATTTCTGAATTAGATCCAGTTAAGGTAACTAGAGTGGGTGTAACTTCCCCAACTACCTCAGTTTCTGTTATTCATAGTGACCCTGAGACTGAATTTATTAACAAAATTTCCGAGTGCTTTCAACATAGTGATATCACTGGGGCTGAGAAGGAACAGCTAATTTCCCAATTAATAAAAAAAAAGCCAGTTTTCTCCTTAAGGGAATGGGATTTGGGAACAGCCCTTGGAATAGAACATCGTATTCATCTGAATAATGAAACTCCTTTTAGAGAAAGATCTAGGCGTTTAGCACCGGCAGATTTTGACGACGTCAGACAGCATTTAAAGGGTTTATTGGAGAATCAAGTTATTGCTGACTCAGATAGTCCTTATGCATCTCCCATTGTAGTAGCCAGAAAAAAGAATGGGGATATCAGATTATGTGTGGATTATCGTACCTTAAACAATAGGACAATTCCTGACCAGTACACTGTCCCCAAAGTGGAGGAAGCATTGGATTGTTTACAGGGCAGCCAGTGGTTCTCTGTACTTGACATGAGGAGTGGCTACTATCAAATACCCATGCATCCTGATGACCGCCCTAAAACGGCTTTTATTTGTCCCATTGGTTTTTTTGAGTTTTTAAAGATGCCCCAAGGGATTAAAGGAGCCCCAGCAACTTTTCAACGAACAATGGAACAAACGGTAGGGGATATGTGCTACCGAGAAGTTTTAGTCTATCTAGATGATCTAATTGTGTTTGGAAGAACCCTGGACGAACATAACCACCGATTGTTAAAAGTGTTAGACCGGCTTCAGAAAAGAGGGTTAAAGTTGTCAATTGACAAGTGTAAGTTTTGTCAAACATCTGTAAAATATCTGGGTCACGTGGTCAGCCGGGAGGGGGTCTCTACCGACCCAGATAAGGTAGCTGCTGTACAAAATTGGCCACGTCCAAATATTTTAAAGGATCTTAGATCGTTCCTGGGATTCTGTGGGTACTATCGGAGGTTTGTTCCTCAGTACTCCAGAATTGCCCGTCCTTTAAATGATTTAACGAAAGGATATCCTTCCTACAAACATGATCGAACAAAGATTAGGGATCAAAATCTGAAAGGATTTCACAAGCCCAATGAAGCATTTGGTGATCGTTGGACTACATCCTGTGAAGAAGCTTTTGAAAAACTAAAATTCCATCTAACTCATTCTCCTGTTCTGTCATATGCGAATCCGGAGCTTCCTTACGAACTGCATATTGATGCTTCATTTGAAGGATTGGGAGGAGTGCTATACCAACTACATAAAACTGATTTAAAGCCCATTGCTTATGTCAGCCGAGGTCTATCGGCCAGTGAAAAGAACTATGCTGTCCATAAATTAGAATTTTTATCTTTAAAATGGGCTGTAGTGGATAAGTTTCACGATTATCTGTATGGAGTTCATTTCATGGTGATCACGGATAATAATCCTTTGACCTATATTAATACCACCGCCAAATTAGACTCCACGGGACATAGGTGGTTAGCAGCCTTGTCAAATTACCACTTTACTTTAAAATATAAGCCAGGAGTGCTGAATGTGGATGCTGATGCTCTATCCCGACTACCCCATCCCCTGGTTGTCAGTTCTAATGATGATTGGGTGGAGATACCTGCTCCTGCGCTCCAAGGATTATGTCATCAAATACGTCTGTTACCTAGTAATTCAGTAGGAGCTGTACACTCGTTGGGAGCTACTGAAGACTCTCTTCCTACTATGTACTGTTGGATTAATCCCGCTACTCTAGGAGAATTACCCATCATTTCCAAAGATCAACTACGAAAGGATCAAGACCAAGATCCAGATATTGCCATTGTCATCAAACATTTGAGAAATTCCAGAAGAGTATTGGAGTGTAATCTCTCTCTCAAAAGCAAAGCTTTGCTACGACAGAGGAAGAGATTAGTGTTCCGACAAGGCCTCCTCTTTAGGAAAACCACTACCAGTGAGGGGCAAGCTAAGCATCAATTAGTTCTTCCTTCAATCCATATTCCTATGGTTCTCAAGTCACTGCATAATAACCATGGACATTTGGGGGTGGATAAAACTCTACATCTAATACAAGAGAGAGTGTACTGGCCTTACATGAGTAAAGAGATTGAATATTATTGTAAAAATTGTAAAAACTGTGTTCTTAGAAAGAAGTTGCCTACTTCTTCCGCAAAGATGGTCAATTTGAGTAGCTCCGGGCCCATGGAACTAGTTTGTATGGATTTTCTGTCTTTAGAAGGGCCCAATGGTAGGGAAAGTAATATTCTTGTCATCACTGATCATTTTACCCGATACGCGCAGGCCTATGTTACCCGGGACCAAAAAGCCTTAACCGTAGCTAAGACCCTCTGGGATCACTTCTTTGTGCATTATGGGCTACCAGCTCGCATCCATACGGATCAGGGAAGAGACTTCGAAAGCAAGTTAATTAAAGAACTGTGTATTTGTTGTGGGATAAGAAAATCTAGAACCTCGCCATATCATCCTCAAGGGGATCCTCAGCCGGAGCGATTCAACAGAACTCTGCTTGATATGTTAGGAACTCTGGATCCCAAACATAAGCTACAATGGAAACGTTTTATTAATAAACTGGTTCATGCTTACAACTGCACCAGAAATGAATCCACCGGGTACAGTCCCTATTCACTTATGTTTGGAAGAAAAGCTCGACTACCTATTGATGTTTCTTTGGGTTTATCTGTTTCCTCTAATCATCCATCCACCTATAATACCTATGTAAATAACCTGAGGAAAGAGCTGAAGATCGCTCATGACATTGCTAAGAGAGTATCTGAACGACAAGGTGAAAAGAATAAGCAGATATATGATGCTAAGGTAAAAGAGCAAGTGTTACTCCCTGGTGATAGAGTTCTTTTAAGACGATTGGGAAATCCAAGAAGACAAAAACTATCAAATCGGTGGAGAGAAATTCCATATCGAATACTTAAACAATTGCCTGACATTCCTGTTTATCAACTAGTGCCTGAAGATAAAGAGGGTCCCATTTTAACATACCATCGTCAACATTTGATGCCAATTAGTCAAGATATTTTATTTGAGAAAGAGAATGCTAATATGGATGATAAAGTGTTAGGACAGGTAAGCCCGTCAGCATCCCTGTCTTCATCTTATTCCCCAACTGAATGTTCAGAGGCTGAAAGAATCAATCAGGGATTCTTTTATAAAGAAATTCCATATGTTCCAGATGAGGAATCAGGGGAACACTTATCCACCTCTTTTCAGACGTATGATTCTTTAATTGACTCTAGGGATAACTACCGACCTCCTTCCATTGAAACCCGGAATATAAATGAACCTAATGATACTCCCTGGGACGAAACCGACCCATACCTCAGTACTGAATATGACTTTATGAATAATCAAAGTGCTATGGAAACCGGATACCACTCAAGACCCCATAGGGAACGTAATCCACCTATGATTCTCACTTATGATCATTTGGGACATTCATGCTATGAGCCCAGAGTGGTGAATCCTAGCCTTATATATACTTGGCCATACTTTGGGTATAAGGAGAGTCAATTACTAACTGAGTAGTAACCCCGTATAGATAACAGGTCTCTTAAATGGTGCCCCGAATAAGAATTTGTTTATTGATTCGGATCACCAGGGGGAGATATGTAGGGATGTTTTACAGTGTGTATACCGTTAGTTATAAAATATGTGTATATATATATATATAAATATATTTATGCGTATTGGTGTCTATTAATTGATTACTATTCATTGTTAGTTAAATGTATATGCGTTGGAGATTAAATGTGATTTATTTAATTGTACCCAAAATACACTTAATTCCTTGTACACTAATCATAAGCATGTGGTAACTCTGCATTAGTACCAGTAACAGAATGATATTATTCGACTTATGAGGGGCTAAAATGGTGATTGCATTGTTCTGTCAGCAATCAGTGAGGCACGAGGACAAGAGCACTATAGCTCGAGCTAGAGGCGGGAAATTTCTACCCCCTGAGGACTGAGCCTGCTCTCGTGGCCCCTGGGGCTCTAGTATATAAGGGGGAGCTGAAGCGCTGTTGGGGACTCGTGTGTGCACCTCTAAGGGAGATACTCCTATCTCTCCCTGACCGCCACCAAGAGCTGTGCTGTAAGCATTGGCGGCTCAGTGGAGAGGAGGGTGCCCCCTAACGAGCGATAGCCCACTGAAGAGAAGGAAGATACCTGCTGTTACCTTCCAACGCCGGGAAGAGGAGACCGGCTCAAGCTGCTGTTCCTGTCAGGTGTTGTGCGGAATAAAGAGCCGGGTGGACAAACAGAGACCGGTGTGAGCCGCGATCCTCTTACAGAACTCATCCAGAGATCCGGGGGAGCGGTGACCGGCTGGATGCAACGGCGGCCGGCGGGGCCGTGAAGAGGACCAGAGCATCAGCTGAGCGGTAACCAGCCATAACAGCGGCGGCCGGCGGGGCCATGAAGAGAAGCGACAGGCAAGTTTAGCGGCAGAGACCTGCAGGGTCGTGAAGCCCAGAAAGCCGGGGGAGCGGTTACCGGCCAGAGCAGAAGCGGCCGGCGTGGCCACGAAGAGGACCAGAGCATCAGCTGAGAGGTAACCAGCCAGAGCAGCGGCGGCCGGCGGGGCCGTGAAGAGAAACGACCGGCAAGATTAGCGGCAGTGACCTGCAGGGTGGTGGAGCCCAGAGAGCCGGGGGAGCGGTTACCGGCAAGAGCAAAGGCAGACGGAGGGGCCGTGAAGAGAAGTGACAGGACAAGAGTACCAGCGTAACTATGACCAGCCAGAGCAGCGGCGGCATGCCGTTACAGTATTAAGCATCAGAGCTGATCTCCGTCTCATCACTATTCCCTCCTGTATCCAAGGTATGCTTCACTGTCCACCAATGACAGGCAAGGGAGGCGTGGCTACCTTTCCGGAATATAGTAAGTGTCAGGAGGCCCTTACTGAAGACATCTAAGGTCTGTAATGCTATCTCTAAAGCGCACCTATTCACCATAGACACTACTAAAGGAACACATTAAGTGGTGTCAGTTATAGTTAATATTTATTATTATTTATCACTTTCTCACAGACTTGTGAACATTAATTTGAGTTAGTGACTATCACCTGCTGACAGTGTTAACGGATTTCCCTTTGTTAAATAGGGAATTAATCCTATTCAGCTACAATATATAACTGGCTATGTATCATTACATCGGTGGACATAGATTATAGACTAAATTCAATGCTTTTGGAAGTTTGAATTACCAATGCTCATAGGAGTAATAACCCATACAATTAAATCCAGCCAGTCTAGTCATAATGGATACAATTTACTACAATAGAAACACAGTATTCATTCAAGGAATATTTCTTCAGCTCAGAGTTAAATGTATTTAAGACAGATTGATTCTCCACACAGCAGATGAGATACAGTTACACTATTTGTATTACTCTAACTTCAGTACAGCATCGAATGGATACAATTTACTACAATAGAAACACAGTATTCATTCAAGGAATATTTCTTCAGCTCAGAGTTAAATGTATTTAAGACAGATTGATTCTCCACACAGCAGATGAGATACAGTTACACTATTTGTATTACTCTAACTTCAGTACAGCATCGAATGGATACAATTTACTACAATAGAAACACAGTATTCATTCAAGGAATATTTCTTCAGCTCAGAGTTAACTGTAGTTAATACAGATTGATCCTCCACACCGTGGATAGCATTCTTTATTGTCCAGGAGCTTCAGCAGCGGTTATTAAGGATTACAGGAGGATTATTTGTTACAGATGTTCTGCGTAGTTAATTTGGAAGAAATATAGCGCCTGGTATTATCCTCAAATAGATTATATATGCATATATAATTAATCAACTATTTACACAAGAGAGGATCCTAGTCTACTAAACAAACTTATTTGAGAAGAGGAGTCCAGTAACTATTCGGACTATATCTTATTGTGGACATTAAGGGTAGACGTATAGAGAAATATTACTATAAATAATTATATATGTATTGTATATGCTATAATTTATTGGTGTGAATATAAATATATTGATAGAGATAAAAGTTATAGTTATGAAATGTTTTATCTCATTATTATAATACAAAATTTATGAGTGCACCATTGTGGTGCTATGATGCAATGTAGTACAATAAATTTATGTATGACCTCAACCTAACTTACCTGATTCCTTGAAGTGGAGACGAATTGTCTACCAGTCATCAATAGGTAGTAACCTGTTAATAAAGAAAGATTAGGATATGAGTAGGGGATAGTTAAATTAATTTAGGTATTTACATTGAACGGTATTACAGGGTGTTCCCAAATATACCCTTAGCCTTTTTCATGCTTAATGAAGAAGAGAAATATTTGGGTGGAGGCACTACATTAAGGTGTGAAACAACGGATAATTTAATCCAGGAAAGGGGGGTTACACCTATATTCTATAACCTGAGGGGGCTAAGTGCGTCAGGTTTATAATTTATTATAGGTAGTTCACAGGATATACTCAGTGTGTATTTTTCTCTGTGATTTTTAGTCACGATAAACCTCTTGAATTCCCTGTTTGTGCTGATACACTACACAGGGGGTTCTTGTCAGGTATTGTGCTGCTGATATTGTACTGGGTTGCCCTGCATTGAGCTTTCGGATATGTCAGCTACAAAGGGCAATGGTGCTGGGGCTGATCCCACATTGTGTGGTGGTGACGCTGCAGACACTTTTGAGGAAAACACAGCAGCTGAGGGTTCAGGTTCTGGGGGATCCTTACCCCCAAGTGGGACTGTGACAATGGGGGTTCAAAATAACCCACCTTGGGCTTCCTTCTCCACGCTATTGAATACGCTGGTAACTAGACTAACGCCTCCTGTGCCGGTACAACCGCTTATGGTCCCCGTGGTTAACCCGCCATGGACAGATCAACTGTCTGCTCAGTTACAGCAGTGAACCAATCACTGACTATTTAGAAGTCTAACCCTCGCCCGCCTAAGACCAAGGGGTCCTCTAGGCGGACCATTACTTCCTCACAATCCACCAACGTCCCAGACTCCTTGGGGTACTAAAATTCGTAATTGTCGGGATTTGGAGGGAGATTAAATACGAATGACATAGAATGTGTGAATTTGCAACTTTTTGATTTTTTTACGCCTCATTTACTATGCTGTCGTATTCTGCATTGTCGTGTTTTCCGATGTCGATGTCATTCGTAATTTCGGGCAGTGTTTTACGGGAGTGATTAGTAAAACACTGCCAAACTTAACACAATGAATCTCGGCCGGATCTGTGAGATCCTTGCAGGGCTTCATTGTGTACCTTAAAAAAAGTGTATAAAGTGTTAAAAATCCAGAAAAAAATTGTGTGTTGATTCCCCTGAAAATCCCCTGTTGACTGTGAATTCGAATTTTTAGTAAATTACTGAGTTGTATAAAATAACAGACGTGTTTGACTGATGGTGTATTCATTTGTATTTTTTCTCTTTAACTTCAAAAAAAATATGAATGCCCTCATCACTGCCGAGATTTGAGTTTAGTAAATTCCCGAGATGACACTTTGATGAAAAAACACCAACTCAGTCAAAATCGGGAGCTTAGTAAATATACCCCCTTGTCTGATGAGGATGGCATTTATACTGACCCCACAGATTCTTATCCCGACGCTTCTTATAGGGAATCTGTTTCTCAGGTGGATGTTTCTGACTTGTTGGAGGCCATCAGGACCATTCTTCAAATTACTGATGACCCGGAGCCTGATGCTGCCCTTAAGAAACCAGACAGGTTTAAACGTCAGAAAGTGGTTAAACAAGTTTTACCTCATTCTGACCATTTAGTTGAAATACATATGGAATCCTGGGAAAATCCAGGAAATAAATTCACGCCTCACAAGAAGATGCTAGCTCGCTACCCCCTCGCAGCGGAGCTAAGTAAAAATTGGGAAACACCGCCGCCAGTGGATTCTAAGGTTGCGCGGCTGGTGGTATCCTCAGCTCTGCCGGTAACTACCGTCACGTCTCAGAAAGAACTGACGGATAAGCATGTGGAGGGTTGTTTAAGAGGGGAAGGATGGTTAGAAGGTTGGAGGAGATTTTAAACTAGGTGCCTGGGGGGGAGGGTTTAGCAAGAAATTACGGGTCATTCAGTAAGAATAGCAGGGGTGGCGTTAGTAAACAAAACGGGGGAGGAGTAGGGGGGAGGAATAGAGCAGACGGCAACGGTAGTAATATGGGAACTAAAAAGGGTTTTAGAATAACAGTATCCAACGACGATAACGGGTCATCTTTACAGCATAAGAATTATGATGTCCCTACCATAAGGGGAAATACATATCTCAATTGTATGTATGTAAATGCTAGAAGCCTTACAGGTAAAAAGGGGGAACTAGAAATCCTCGCAGCAAGCAGGGAATATGATATTATAGGCATTACTGAAACTTGGTGGGACGAATCTCACGATTGGACAGTCAATCTAGAGGGTTACACACTGTACAGGAGAGACAGACTAAATAAACGGGGTGGAGGGTTATGTCTTTACGTAAAGCCATTTCTAAAACCTGTTATACGGGAAGATATTCAAGAAGGGACTGTAAATACTATTGAGACGTTATGGGTAGAAATTGCATGCGGGGGTAAAGGAATAAATAAGTTATTATTGGGGTTATGGTACAGGCCGCCTGGTATTAATGTGTCTGACGAGAAATTGTTACTGAACCAAATTGAAAGAGCAGCAGGAGTAGGAGACATAGTAGTGATGGGAGACTTTAACTATCCCGAGATAAACTGGAAAATCAATTCATGTGATACTGCTAGGGGCAATATGTTTTTAAACACGCTAAATGATAATTACTTAGTTCAATTAATCGAGGAACCAACTAGGTACAATGCAATCTTAGACCTGGTATTAACTAACAATGGGGAATTGGTATCAAATATTGAAGTAGGAGAGCCCATAGGTAACAGCGACCACAATATGGTCACATTCAATATCAGTTTTCATAAGCAGTCCTATAGTGGCTCAACTAGGACTCTAAACTTTAGCAAAGCCAACTTTGACATGATGAAGGAAGCGTTAAGGGACATTGAATGGGAAATTCTGTTTCAAGGAAAAAATACTACAGAGAAATGGGATGTATTAAAATCACTGGTAATTCATAATACTCGTAAATTTATTCCCATCAGCAGCAAAAAAAAAGGAATAAAAATCCCAAACCAATGTGGTTTAACAAAAATATAAAGGAATTAATGGACAAAAAAAGACGAGCATTTAAAAAATACAAATCTGAGGGGGATGCGGAGTCATTTCAACACTATAAGGACTGTAACAAAATATGCAAAAAAGGAATAAGAGCGGCTAAAGTAGAAACTGAAAAACTAGTAGCAAAGGAAAGCAAAGCGAATCCCAAATTTTTTTTTTAGTACATCAACAGCAAGAGACTAAAGAAGGAGAGTATAGGCCCTTTAAAGGACAAGAGGGGAGTCTTGATCAAACAAGTTTTTTTCAATGGTATTTACCAGAGAGGACCAAATGCTGGGTCTAACACAAAATCTCAACAAAGATAATGTCCCACTGCTAAATGCTTATTTATGTGAGGAGGTAGTCCGTGACCGATTAATAAGTTAAAGACCACGCACTGAAAGGGGATCCATGTTTACACATGGATTCCCTTTCCCCGACTGGCGGGACCCCCCGTGACTGCTGTCAAAGAGGGTCCCGTCAGCCAATCAGGGAGCGCCACATCATGGCACTCTCCTGATTGGCTGTGCGCTCCTGAACTGTCAGTCAGGCTGCGCACTGTAGATACAATGTAGCGCAGAGGTGCTCCATTATATCCAATGGTGGGAACTTTGCGGTCTGCAGTAGACTGTGAGGTTAAGTGGGGCCAACCACAAGAGTGGTGTAAACATGGATCCCTTTTCAGTGCGTGGTCTGGATATTCCGTTTTTTTTATTTTACCAAGTCCCTGGATTATAACTTATAAGAAGAGAACCGATCTACCCCGGATTCTTTGTAAGTATAAGTTTTTTTACAGGTACCCCTGGATTCTACTGGACAAGGGGACCGACTGCTTCGTGTCAACAGAGGTAAGTATGTATGTATGTATGTATGTAAGTGTGCATGTATGTTTAATAAAATTTTACTATCACGGTGTGTGTGTTTTGTTTTTATTTGTTTTTTTTGTAGTAGAACTACAGGTACCAGCGGGCCCGTTTCCCCCCCCGCATGCTGGTACTTGTGGTTCTCCAAGTACCAGCTTGCGGGGAGGCTTGCTGGGACTTGTAGTTCTGCTACAAATAACAATATTCTTTTTTTACACAAAAGGCTATCAGCCTCCCATCCGCCACCCTTGGATGGGGGGACAGCCTCAGGCTTCACCCCTGGTCCTTGGGTGGCTGGAGGGGGGGACCCCTTGATTTAATGGGTCCCCACTCCTCCAGGGTACCCCGGCCAGGGGTGACTGGTTGGTGATTTAATGCCAGGGCCGCAGGGACCAATATAAAAGTGTCCCCCGGCTGTGGCATTATCTCTCTGACTAGTGGAGCCCGATGCTGGTGTAAAAAATATGGGGGACCCCTACATCTTTTTGTCCCCTGTATTTTTTGCACCAGGACCAGGCGCAGAGCCCGGTGCTGGTTGTTAAAATATGGGGGAACCCCTGTCAATTTGTTCCCCGTATTTTTACAACCAGGACCGGCTCAAAGAGCCCGAGGCTGGTTATGCTTAGGAGGGGGGACCCCACGAAATTTATCCCCCTGATTTTTAACTCTTTCACACCCCCTTCCCACTGATAAACATGCTTGGATCTCACGGATTAATAAGTTAAAGATTAATAAAACACCTGATCCCGATGGAATTCACCCGAGGATTGTTATGGAGCTGCACGCTGAACTAGCAAGACCTCTATTTTTGATCTTCATGGATTCGGTTAAATTGGGTATGGTTCCCAAAGATCGGCATATAGTGGAGGTAGTGCCGATATTTAAAAAGGGGAGCAAAGCTGAACCAAGTAATTATAGACCAGTTAGTCTTACATATATAGTGGGGAAAGTATTGGAAGGTATTCTAAAGGACAGTATTCAAAAGTTCCTTGAAGCAAATAAGGTCATTAAAAGGAACCAACATGGATTTGTGAAGGACAGATCACGTCAGATCAACTTACTTGGCTTTTATGAAACAGTAAGTGCGAACCTGAATCAGGCTAAGGAGGTGGATCTAATCTTTTTAGACTTTGCCAAAGCTTTCGACACTGTACCACACATGCGTCTTATCTACAAGCTACAAAAATAGGGCTAGGGAGCACAATATGCACTTGGGTCAGTAATTGGTTAGATAATAGGGAGCAGCGTGTTGTGGTCAATGGATCATTTTCAAATTGGACTAAAGTACTAAGTGGTGTGCCACAAGGGCCTATACTTGGACCACTTTTGTTCAACATTTTCATCAACGACCTAACAGTAGGTCTAGAGAGCATGGTATCAATTTTCACAGACGATACCAAATTGTG
The DNA here is from genome assembly GCF_028390025.1 of Pseudophryne corroboree. Taxonomy (NCBI): domain Eukaryota; kingdom Metazoa; phylum Chordata; class Amphibia; order Anura; family Myobatrachidae; genus Pseudophryne; species Pseudophryne corroboree. The sequence continues at coordinate 522,406,897 of NC_086446.1, read as the reverse complement.
TAAGGTTATAAATACGGAGGGGGATGCTAAGTCTCTGCAGAACGACTTAACTAAACTGGAAACATGGGCAGCAAAAGGGAGACTGAGATTCAACACAGACAAGTGCAAGATAATGCACTGTGGGGGCAAGACCAAAAATAACACCTACATTCTAAATGGGGTAATATTAGGGGATTCTGTACTGGAAAAAGATTTAGGGGTTCACATAGATAACTGTAAACGTCGATTTACATACAGGACTAAAAGCTACACTTTAAAAATACATTAAATACACTTTAAAATGGAGTCGCTGCGGCCGCTGTGATCAAACCTTAAGCCTACGTACTTTTTACACTGTTAGCGTACAAAGCCTCGTACCGTGTACGTACTTTGCGTACAAACGCCGCGCTGGCCGTACAAAGTACACGCAGTGCGTACACACCCAAAGACACGCCGTGAGCACTCTGCAGCTACACGTGTGACTGAAATACACTTATAACCTTAGCAGGGAAAAGAGACACGACAACAGATTGTATTTAAGATGCTGGGTTCCGACACACCAACATATAATTGCTGAAAGGGGGTTTACAATAAACAACAATACAATACAATAGAAAAATGGCTACAGTCAATGGTACATACGTTTTGGTTTCGCCTGCGCTTCCCGGCCTGGTCCTCAGTCATCAAGGTAGATGACCTTCAGAGTCTGTGTGGGACCGGGCATGCAGCTGGCTTTTTATACAATAGTCCAAAACCTAACACAATGGAAACTGTAATCCCTTTGTCCATTGGACACAGGGATGGTCATTTACAGTACAGGAGAGGTCATAGGTCGGTTTGAATAGGTGGGCGATGTCTGTTCCAGGTGCACTTGCAGATGGTCTCCTCTGGGTTCCCGCCGCATACCAAGTGTACAATAAATACAGTTAATATTTATATTCTGCTCCTGCGCATAACTATTCGCAGGAGCATGCGATCTTCTGCAAACCAACACAGGAATATTGCCCTTAATATACCCTACAGCTGGATACCAAACACCACCTTATAACCTAGTTCTGTCCCCTCCTATCCTGTAAAGGTGAATCCCTTTGTTCTGATACCATTTAACTAGTGTAACTTGCTGGTGTGGTGCAGGGAGACTATGGGGTATATGCAATTGCGGTCGAATTCATGAAAATGTCGAAAAACGGGGCATTTTCGACAAAAAAAACCTGTCGAATTGGATTCGACAATGCAATATAGTACTTTTCGGCAAAATACCTGCCGTTTCAGATTCGACTTTTTGCAAATCGACGTTTTCAAAATTCGACATGTCTGCAATGGTAAAAATGCGGCTTTTCGACAAAAGTATATTCAATTGAAGAATGTCGATTCGACAACAGTGCTTTTCGACAGTAATTTCGTCAATTTCATTCCGCCTCACTTTGCTGGCGAGAGCTGATTAAAAAGTTTTAAAACATATTTTTTTTTTAGCTTTTTGGATTGATAATAGCATATCTATTTATATTTGAAGGGATTATCTACTTGGTTTGTCCATTTTTGACCCACAAGTATTATTTAATAGATTTTTAAAAAGAATATTTTTTTCTTCACTCTGCTGAGGGTAATGTACCCATGATTCCACAGTTTTACCCAGGATACACTTCTGCAAAGCCACTCCAGTATTGGACCAGTTTACCCCTCTCTACCATGGACGTCCTAGTTGTGATGTAGACCTGAACCACCGCCATGTTAGAGTCACTCTTTCAGGTGAGATGTATTGGCCAAAACTCCATCTTGTCTGAGTAACCTGTGTATATGCGCAGTGTTGCTGGGACCTTTTGTCCTTTCCCAGGGTGGAGGAAACGCTCTCAAATTACCTCCTTATTCTCTTTCACAGGTCTTGCGGAGTATCCTTCCCGATTTGCAGGAACCAGCCTGGATTTGAAGGGACACGACAGTTCCCCTGCTGTACCATGGGCAACCTAGTTGTGATGTGGACCTGAACCTCCGCCATGTAGCTGACACCCCCACTCAGGTGAGATGTATTGCCCAAAACTCCCTCTTGTCCAAGTAACCCAGGCATGTCCCAACTGCGGCCCTCTGGCATTTGCAAAACTGCATATCCAATCATGCCCTGACACAGCAATGCTTACGCTGTGTCAGGGCATGCTTGGATGTGTAGTTTCTCAAGTGCCGGAGGGTTGTATTTGGGACAAAGGCCGATGTAACCTGCTTGTTTCCAAGTGTTGCTTGTACCTTGTCTTTGGATGACACAATACTATTCCCTTCCACAGGGCTTGCGGAGTATCCTTCCCAAGGTGCAGGAACCAGCGTGGATGAAGTGACAGGACAGTTCCCCTGCTGTACCATGGGCGACCTACTTGTGATGTGGACCTGAACCTCCGCCATGTAGCAGACACCCCCCCTCAGGTAAGATGTATTGCCCAAAACTCCCTCTTGTCCAAGTAACCCAGGCATGTCCCAACTGCGGACCTCCGGCATTTGCAAAACTGCATTTTCAATCATGCCCTGACACAGCAATGCTTATGCTGTGTCAGGGCATGCTTGGATGTGTAGTTTCTCTAGTGCCGGAGGGTTGCATTTGGGACAAAGGCCGATGTAACCTGCTTGTTTCCAAGTGTTGCTTGTACCTTGTCTTTGGATGACACAAATACCTGGAACCTCATACTATTCTCTTCCACAGGTCTTGCGGAGTATCCTTCCCGATTTGCAGGAAACAGCATGGCTGTCAAGGGACACAACAGTTCCCCTGCTGCACCATGGGCGACCTACCACAATACCACTGCATCTCTGAAATGCCATATTTTACATTTTATTTACTAATAATTTAAAGAAAAACACACAAAACTTCTCATTTTAAAAATGTATTGAAGAATTATAATTGTATTTTATTTTGGATTAAAAAATAGAATGTAATAAAACAAAAAAAGTAGTGTTTGTTCTTCTTTACATTCTTTTCTTGTGCAGATATCTGTGGAAAAAAAGAAATTCCATATTAAGTAAAGACACTAATGATGTCATGTTCATTCCTTTCCCAAGAACATTGGTGGAACCACACAGTCCAGCATGACCCATTGCTGGACTGTGTTGTTCCCCAGGGCAGACGGTCCAAAGTGGCAGAGTCAAGACATTGGTCAGCACTTTGACACGGCTGCACTTGTGGAACCACACAGTCCAGCATGACCCATTGCTGGACTGTGTTGTTCCCCAGGGTCAGACGGTCCAAAGTGGCAGAGTCAAGACAGTGGTCAGCACTTTGACACGGCTGCACTTGTGGAACCATACAGTCCAGCATGACCCATTGCCGGACTGTGTTGTTCCCCAGGGTCAGACGGTCCAAAGTGGCAGAGTCAAGACAGTGGTCAGCACTTTGACACGGCTGCACTTGTGGAACCACACAGTCCAGCATGACCCATTGCTGGACTGTGTTGTTCCCCAGGGTCAGACAGTCCAAAGTTTCTGGAATATATACTAGAATCATCGCTTTACTCACCTTGGTACGCACAACCCATCTATGCCATCAACTTCAAGTTTTCAACCAATCCTATGAAGAAGCAAAAAACAAACACTAGTGAATAGTAAATTCGCACTACAGTGAAAGCCTAGTTTACACCAAATCAAAGGCGATTTGTTTGGTATAAAAAAAAAAAGTGGTATCAGAATAGCTCTTTGGCCCATCATATATGTAACCACAAGGAGCTTTCATCAGTTACCACACGCGCCCGCATACATGCCCGCGCATGTATGCCTAGACATAGCTCCTTGGTAGTATCCGGTCAGGGGTGGGGGAGCCCAACACAAAATTAAAACAATAGTAAGAAAAAAAAAAACTAATGGGAGGGGGAGAAAGGGAAACATGAAAAACATAAATAGTAAATAATAAAACAATACGACCGGGCTTATGGTGGTTGTTGGCCGTCCGGATCCTCTTCTTCCTCCTGATGTGGCGTCGATGCCCTGGGCGGTTGTGGGGTGCGTTGAATTGGCCTCGGTGGCCGTGCTGGTGTAGAAGATGCGGCCGGTGGTGGAGGCATCTGGTAGGTGGGGTACATCCCTGTATATCCTTGGTACAGCTGTGACCGTCCATACCAGGATTGTGGTGGAGCAAGGGCAGGAGGCGTCCGTGTGGCTTGTGGTGGCAGATGTGGTGGTTCACCAGCGTGTTGTTGAGCTGTCTCTGGGAGATTATCATAGATCATCTGTAGCGTTGTTGCGATGATCTGGTGGCTGGCTGCCGAATGTCGTTGGCTCTCCGACACGTTGTCAACGCTGTGTGCCAGGCATGATGTGTTATCCACCGGCCGGTTAATGGATGTGGCCAGAACGTGAAGGATGTCCATAGTCTCCCTGTGATCTTCTCGTCTGGTCTTTTGCATTTCTGCCGTGCTGTCACAAGGGCCTTTTCCATGTCAACCAAACCATTTGCCATCTTATCCATTGCCTTCTCAATGGCGTCCAGTCTGGTTCCAACGACATCCCGAAAACTATCCTGGCGGACATTCATCTCTGCTGCCAGGGTGTTTACCCTCTGAATATTTGAGGGATCCTGCCCTTGCTGTACGTCTGCCACCAATTGCATTTGTGAAGCTGAAAAGAAAATTAGAAATTAGTATACACATTCATACATTTGTTTGAAGGTTCACAATTTGATAATTACTCACACAGGGATGTAGAAACAGCGGACTGCTGCACTTCCACCTCGTCGTCCGACTCATCCTGTCCAAGATCCGGCCTGTAGTAGGGACCAATCCCCGACGCTAATCCGCTGCTGGTCCGTGGCACCTCTGTTTGCAAAAGAAGAAAAAAAAATAAAGTTAATAAACTATACAAAAATGGTGACCCCCCCCTCCCCCCCCCCCACCAAAAAATAAAACCTTCTCCATCCTGTGGTGCCGCTGCTCCAGGAGCTTCACTTGTCCTCAATTCTGGAGACTTTTCAAGGGTATGGCTGGATACGTCTGCACGGCTGTCTTCAAACCCTAGAAAAGTCTCGTCCGTTAACCCTGTTGACTCAAACAGTTCGGGTGATGGGTCCACAAGGGTAGTGTCTTGTTGAGGCTCTTCGGTCACAGTCCCAGAGCTCCCGGAGAGATGACGAGCTGGTGATGGCCTGCGCGCAGGAGCTGTAGTTTGGCGCCCAGCTGGTGGTGTGGTCGCCGACGGTGTCTGGCGCGCAGGTGACGTTCTGCGCGCTGATGTCTGGCACGCAGTTGATGGTCTGCGCGCTGATGGCGTCTGGCGTACAGGTTACTTTCTGCACGCTGACGATGTGTGGCGCACAGGTGATGATCTGCGTGCTGCTGATGCTTGCTGTGCAGGTGATGGTCCAAGCGCTGCTGCCGATGCCTGCTGCCGATGCCTGCTGCGCAGGTGATGGTCTGCGCGCTGCCGATGTCCTGCGCAAAGGTGATGTCCTCTGGGCAGGAGTGTCTGGGGAAAGAACAAACACATTAGCAAATAAAAAAAAAAAAAAGATTTAGTACAGCTCATCTAAATGTATTCTTACCATCAGGCCTCCTTTTGGACTGCTTGTCTCCCGCCGTCTTCAGTCTTCTGGGCGGTTCTTCCTCCTCGGGAAAGCCAGCAGGACGTCTGGAGTCCACACCTCCGCAAACTCCTTGGACCATGACAGGGTTCATGCGCCTTTTAATAACGTCCTCCCAGGGTAGCCACTTCAGATTGAGAGCCGGACCACCTCCCGTAGCTGTCTCATGTCGGCGCTGAATCCCCATCTTCTTCTTGGTCTGTCTGCGGCAATCACTGTACCGCTTTATGCAGTTTCTGGTGCTCCGGTGGTTTCCAGATACTGCAGTGACTTGTCTCGCGATGGCATCCCAGATGTTTCACTTTGTCTTAGCTGCTGTGGTCTGTGCCCTTGGTCCATACAGAACGTCGTAGGACCTGTCGACGCCATCCACTAGGGCACAGTTTTCCGCCTCAGTGTATCTGGGTCCACGCAGCTTCTTCTGTCCTGCGTCTTCACCAGAGGCTTCCTCCTCCGACTGATCCTCTGGCTGGCTTCTTGCCTTTAGGGATAAAGAAAACATGCAATTAATATGATCGGTATGTACCTGTGAGTGTCAGTATCCCTGGCAGTGCGCAAAGATACCTGTAGGTGTGCATGGCAGTGCGCGAACTAGGGTGTGTCAAGTTGGATGCTATTGTGTCTGCAGGTGTTGTCAGTATTTACCTTTCTAGGCCTTTTCTTTTTATTTTGCTTCTCCCTTTGGTCCCTTGACGACCGCGGCTGGTCACTGGATGCCTGCTCAGTCGTATCCTCCTCCTGGGTCGGCTCCCACTCCTCATTGCTGTGCAGTGAAAATTCTTCTGAGGGGTGGGGGGAAGGGGGGGATCGGGGCCGATTGTCCCTGGACATCTCTGTTGTAAAAATAAAAATTATTTTTACAAATTTAACACACATTACATAATTACATGCAACCACACGTCATGCTGCTGGGACCCCAGTGCTCAAGCAGGACCAAACACACATAAAAAAATTGAAAAATTGAAAAAAACTCAGCCAAACAAGCCAAAAACCCCGTACAAGCATCTCTGCACATGCTGGAGGTCAACCAGTGCTAAAATAGGAGCAAAAAAACATGTTTTGGAAACAAACGACATCACATGTCGACCACATGCCAGATACCGACATGCTCAAAGTCACCCCAAACAAGCCAAAAAGTACCTCCAGCATGTGCAGAGATGCACCAGTGCTAAAATAGGAGCAAAAAAACATGTTTTGGAAGCAAACAACAGCACATGTCGACCGCATGCCAGATACCGACATGCTCAAAGTCACCCCAAACAAGCCAAAAAGTACCTCCAGCATGTGCAGAGATGCACCAGTGCTAAAGTAGGAGCAAAAAAACATGTTTTGGAAACAAACGACATCACATGTCGACCGCATGCCAGATACCGACATGCTCAAAGTCACCCCAAACAAGCCAAAAAGTACCTCCAGCATGTGCAAGGATGCACCAGTGCTAAAATAGGAGCAAAAAAACATGTTTTGGAAACACACAACAGCACATGTCGACTGCATGCCAGATACCGACATGCTCAAAGTCACCCCAAACAAGCCAAAAAGCATCCCTGCACGTGCTGGAGGTACACCAATGCAAACGCAGGACCCAAAAAACATTTTATGCAAAAAAAAAATGTGAAAAACTACCCCCAAACACAAAACTCCAAAAAAAAGCATGCAGCAATACAAGCAGGACCTGCAGCAATCCAAACAGGACCTATATACACATACTTGCACTACAGGGCTGTTTCTAGCCAATTTGGCTCCCAGTGCGAGATTTAAAAATGCGCCCCCCCCATGACATAAAAAAATGTGCCCCCCCACACACACACACACCTAGATAAAAAAAAACCTTGCGCGCACCCGGCAAGGGGGCATAGCCTCATCTAAATGGGTGTGGCCTCATTTAAATGGTCATGGCCTCGTCTGAAAAGACTACCTCACAATCCAGTTTTTGACCCTGCACCAACAGATCACGACCACCACAGGGAAAAAAAATGCTACCATATTAAGCCCCACACAGTAATGCCCCCTGCACCATATTATGCCACACACCGCAATGCCCTTGATACATTAAATTCCCACACTACAGCAGGCAAGAGTCCCCATTTCACACATTACGGCAGGTGTCCCCATTTTACACATTGAGAGAGAGAGAGAGAGAGAGAGAGAATACTTACAGAGGCGATTACCGCTCTTTGGCCCGTCTCACCAGTCGCTCCTCGCGCCGGCCTTTCCCTCTTCCTAACTTGGATCCCCCTCTGTACTCCGCTTGGGGGGGGGAATGTTTTGCAGAGTGACGGGTTTGCGTCGTGACGTAACGACGCAACCGCATCATTCCGTGAAACTCCGCCCCCCGAGCGGGTTACTCGGGGAGAAATAGGAGGGGGAAGCAGGGAGCCACAGTTAGTGCCGCGGCGGGCGCCCAGTGCGGTTGCACTGCTCGCCTGCCCCAAGAAACGGCCCTGCCTGCACACATATACATACCCCAAACACCCCAAAGCAACGCCACATGTACACCTCATGGCACCCCCCCCCCCCACCACACAAACATTACATACGGCTCTCATACCTCATCCAAAACAGTAGCCAAGCACTCAGAACAACACCCATACACTACACAAACACTTACATGCAACGCCAGACCACATGTGGTACTTACCTACAAATGTAGAAATCGCTCCAAAAACGACTCTCCTCCGGGGTAACAGGTATCCTGTCCATCCTGGATTAAAGCCTGCTGGGTGTACAAACGATACCACAGCAAACAAACCCACTTTGATCATACTGTAACACCTCCACTCCACACTGCAGGGTCACAAAATGGCTGCTGAGCACGCAGCAAACAAGCCCTATATAGAGCTCCAAACGGCGGGAAGTCGAATCCAGGACGCCCACTACTCGACAATTGGTCCGTTATTCGACAAGGGGAGTGTCGAGTCCGTTATGAATTGAATATGTCGAATTCATGGTCCCGGGTGGAGGGTTTCGGCTGTCGAGTAGTGTCGAATCCTAAAACGGTCGAAAAAAAGCCTCAATTCGTCCGGAATTGCATATACCCCTATGTGTTCATTGTGCACTATTTGGATTAAATATGTAATGTGTTTTTATGGCTTTTCCATGCGATTACAAATACTACCGTAAATACTCATACCACGCGCTAATACGCAGGACCCACCATACGCAAATTGCGAATATGTGCACGCACGGCAGAATAAGTACGCGCGTGGAGGCCATCTGTGTGTAGTTTGTCCGTGATGTGTGTACTGCAATATTTTTCGACTTCGACATAACAAATTAAGCAGCAGTACCCAAAGTAGGAGTGCGGCAAAGAAGGCTAATAAGATATTAGCATAAATAAAACGGGGAATTGATGCAAGGGACGAGAGTATTATACTCCCATTATATAAATCACTAGTGAGGCCTCATCTTGAATACTGTGTACAATTTTGGGCACCATATTACAAAAAGGATATCCTGGAGCTAGAAAAGGTTCAGAGGCGGGCGACCAAACTAATCAAGGGCATGGAGATGCTGGAATACGAGGAAAGGCTTGGAAGACTAGGCATGTTTACATTGGAAAAGAGGAGACTAAGAGGGGACATGATCAACATCTACAAAAATATAAAGGGTCAATACACAGAGCTTGGGAGGGACCTGTTTTCTTTTTTTTATGCAAATTGTGTTTTTATTAATAAAGAGACAATAGTATACAGCTCACAAGGAATTGCATGTAATACAAGAATTAGTGTAGCAAGTGCTGTCATCTCAACCGTAGGCTAAAAAAAAATATAACATACAAAATCAATGTATAACAACGGTAGCCCACTTAATTTAAGGCATTAAACTGTATTATCTACCAGTATTAATAACATGAAAAATAGAACACATAAGAAGCAGAAAGGATAGGCAGGAAAAAAGAAAGAAAGTGAGAAGAAGAAGAAAAGAGAGGAAAAAGGAGAAAGAGGAAAGAACCGCCATCACCATCGCAGCCCTAAGACGTCGTAGGGGAGGGGAGTCGCAACACAGCTTTGTATTCCTGCGTTCCTTTGAATTCCAGCCAATTTAAGCAGACGGCTGTGAATCGAGATGCAGACTGGTCGGAAGAAGACGTCAAGTCTTTCATTGCCATATAGTAATCAATTCTTTGGAACCACTTGGCAATGGGAGGCTGTGTCTGAGATATCCAGAAGCACGGAATGGTCGCCCTAGCAGCATTCATCAAATGTCGTAGTAGAGAATTTTTAAATTGGGATAGTGGAAGGTCAGTCAAGTTAAGTAACCAAAACTCAGGAGTCTCTGGTATAGGGAGCCCGTGATGCGCCTAGTCGGAGAATGAACCTGTCACCAGAATGAAGCCAAACCCGGGCACCACCACCAAATATGGCAAGGAGTGCCGCGAGACTGGCCACACCTCCAGCAGACATCCGGGACACTCGGAAACATGTGGTGGACCCGAACTGGGCATCTATACCATCTCGAGACCACTTTGTATTGTGTCTCGAAAACTTGCAGTGAAGGTGAACTAGCAAATGTGAACTGAAAAATACGAGACCATTGGTCAGAGGTCAACACCCTACCCAGATCCTCATGCCAAGCCGTAACGAATGCCATAGGTTGAGTGGGAGTGCTCGCAAGGCATTGTCTGTACAGTAAAGATATTAGGCGTCGTGGCAGGTTCTCAGAGAGACACAAGGATTCGAAGATCGTCGACCTCCATCCCAATGTACGAGCCGATGTTGCAGCAACATAATGTCATATTTGTAGGTAAGCCCAAAATGAATTAGGCGGCAGACCCTAAGATCGCTGCAAGTCTGCGAAGGGATGGAATCCCGCCGAACCAATCAGGTGGCTCAACCGAGAAATGCCAGCTACAGCCCATGCTGACGTCGAAGACAGGGAGAGAGGGTTCGTGGGGAGGTCTGGATTAAATAATAAAGGCTTCGGCAAGGAGGGGCTCAGGCTAAAAGAGTCTAAATGCCTAAATTTCTTCCATATCTTAAGGGTCGGGTCTAGGGTGGGATGTTTTATGCATGGGATTTTTTTAAGCCAAGGGAGAATAAGCAAAGGAGTACCCGCGGTCACTTCAGCTATTGATGGCCACTGTTTAGCATAGGGGGATCTGGTCATATCAACAATTCTGGACAAATGTACAGCATAATAATAGCTAATAAAATGAGGTAATTGTAGACCACCTTCCTTATGCGTACGGGTCAGTGTGAATTGGGAGAGTCGATGTCCTCTCCGCCCCCAAATAAAATGACCAACAGATGCCTGCAAGGCAGTGAAAAAGGAAGTAGGCACTGTTATGGGCAATGTTTGCAGTAGATATAAAACTTTAGGGAGAATCGTCATCTTTACCGTGTTAATCCTGCCCAACCAAGTAAGCCGGAGTGTCGACCATTTATCAAGATCTGTATCAATCCTACGCAGTAGAGGAAGAAAATTCACCCGGTATAGATCAGGAAGGTCTTTAGTCAAGAGAACTCCCAAATACTTTAGCTGAGCAGGATGCCACTGAAACGGGAACGAAGTCCCTCAATTACTCGTGTGGGCGTGGAGATAGTCAAGGCAACAGACTTAGTGAAATTTACCTTGAAATTAGAAAGCAAGTTAAACTTATTGAACTCCTGCATTAGAGCAGGGAGGGAAGTTACAGGGTACGTCACAGTAGCCAAAAGGTCATCCGCATATAGTGCCAATTTGTGCTCCCGCTTTCCATCCCATACACCGTGAATGTTCGGGTTAGCCCGAATCGCTCTCGCTAGAGCCTCCATGCAGAGAACAATTATGAGCGGGGACAGGGGGCAACCTTGCCTCGTCCCGTTCTGGATCAGAAAGGGAGCAGAAAGGGCACCATTCACACGGACCCTAGCTGACGGTAACTTATAAAGAGCTAATATACGACTAAGACAGGATGGACCCAGACCCATGTGCTCAAGAAGACCTTCCATGAACTGCCAATCTATCCTGTCAAAGGCCTTCTCCACATCAGTGGACAAGAGGACCATATGGGAGGATCCGCTTTGAACAAGGTGGATAAGATCTATAACTTTGGAAGTGTTATCTTTGGCCTCCCGACCCAGTATAAATCCCACCTTATCCCCATGAACCACCGACGGGAGAAGGCGGCCCAAACGACTCGCAAGCAGTTTAAAAAAAAGTTTAATGTCGCAGTTCAGGAGGGAAATAGGTCGGTAGCTCGAGCACTGGGTGGGATCCTTACCTTCTTTTGGGATCACAGTTATATGTGCTTCCAGGGTCTGCCGAGAGAAGCCTTTCTCGGCAGAGATGGAATTGCACGCCTTCAAGAAAAGAGGTAATAAAGATTGTTTAAAGGCTTTATAGTATCTGACTGGGAAGCCATCTGGGCCCGGACTCTACCCAGCCGGTGTAGCCGCCATGGCTGTCTCCAGCTCTTCAATGGTAAAGGGTTGATCCAAAGCGCCCAGATCTGATTCAGGAAGTCTTGGAAAATCAACCTCCGCCAAGTATCTCTGGATTAGTGCCTTCAAACCAGAGGCGGCTTGAGGAGTGTGGTCCTTTCTAAGATTATAGAGAGACTCATAGTAGTTTTGGAAAGAATGAGCAATCTGAGGCAATGTATATGCAGCCCGGCTTCCCGGCTCATGGATAGAGTGAACATAAGTCTGCAGCCTCTAGGCTCTCAACGCCCTAGCGAGCATAGCACCCGGTTTGTTGCCCCATAAATAAAATCTATGGCGACATTTAGTCATTCCCAATTTTGTTTTATCCCATAAAAATTTATTAAGGGCTTGACGGGCCTCAGTAAGTTCCAGAAAGACCCCTGGATCAAGGGAGGACTGGTGCGAGGCCTCTAAAGTCGCTATTCTTTCAGTAAGCTGTAACCTCTGTGCCATTCGCTCCTTCTTGAGTTGAGAGCAAAGCTGTATACATTTACCTCGAATTACATATTTGTGTGCCTCCCAAATCATGACTGCACTAACATCTGGAGTGTCATTTGTCACAATGTAAGCCGAAATGGCGGAGGTGAGCTTGGCCTTTAAACAGGGATCCCGAGTCAATGAGTTGTTAAACCTCCACGACCATGGTGTGGGGTAGGGGGTGGGGGGTGAAAGAGCAACAGAGATATACACCGGGGCATGGTCCGACCATGTAATGTGCCCGATAGTGCTTGAAGGAAATAAGTGTAGAAATCTATGCTCAACTAAGAAGTAGTCAGGGCGTGAATACATAGTGTGAGGAGAAGAAAAGAAAGTGTAATCCTTCTCTGTCGGATGCTGAGTTCTCCATAAGTCCATCAACTGAACTCACGAAGAAGGCGGCTCACACGACGGTGATCACGTGTCGACCGTCTATTCAGAGAAGTAAAACAATCCAACCCAGGATCCAAGGACCAGTTAAAGTCGCCCCCCATAATTAGACGCCCTTCTTTAATGGATTCTATCTGTCACAGAATTTTGGTAAAGAACTGTCTTTGGCGTTGATTAGGAGCGTATATAGCAACAAGAGTGTAAACCTGATTATATATTGTGCATTTAACCAGGGCCGTAACTACGTGTGTGCCAAGTGGGCTTGGCACACAGCGCAGTTGCCCTGAGGGCGCACGGCCAGCGGCATGTAATGAGTCAAATTGACTCATTACATGCTGCCTCTAAGTCTCTGCGCCGTGCGCCGCGCTGTGAAGATAGAAGACATCAGTGTCGCCGCCGGGCAGCGGAGAAGGAGGAGGGAGGGGGAGCAGGGAGCCGCAGCAGCGCTATGTTATTGGTAGTAAGCGCCGCTGCAGCATCCCCCTCTCCTTCCGTATTGGCTGCTGGGCACCCAATACGGAAGGAGAGGGGGATGCTGCAGCGGCGCTTACTACCAATAACATAGCGCTGCTGCGGCTCCCTGCTCCCCCTCCCTCCTCCTTCTTCTCACCTCACTGCCTGCACCGAGGGAGCTGCACGAGGAGCCTGTCAGCGGGGAGAAGGTAAGTATATCCCCCCCCCCTCTCTCTCTCTCTCTCTCTCGGACACCGCCTGCCGCAATGTGTAAAAAATGGGACTGGCTGCCGCAATGTGTAAAATGGGACTGGGGGACTGGCTGCCGCAATGTGTAAAATGGGACTGGCTGCCGCTATGTGTAAAAAATGGTACTGGCTGCCGCAATGTGTAAAATGGGACTGGCTGCCGCAATGTGTAAAATGGGACTGGTTGCCGCAATGTGTAAAAAATGGGACTGGCTGCCGCAATGTGTAAAAAATGGGACTGGCTGCCGCAATGTGTAAAATGGGACTGGCTGCCGCAATGTGTAAAAAATGGGACTGGCTGCTGCAATGTGTAAAAAGGGGGACTGGCTGCTGCAATGTGTAAAAAGGGGGACTGGCTGCTGCAATGTGTAAAAAGGGGGACTGGCTGCTGCAATGTGTAAAAAGATGGACTGGCTGCCGCAATGTGTAAAATGGGACTGGCTGCCGCAATGTGTAAAAAATGGGACTGGCTGCCGCAATGTGTAAAAAATGGGACTGGCTGCTGCAATGTGTAAAAAGGGGGCCTGGCTGCCGCAATGTGTAAAAAGGGGTCCTGGCTGCCGCAATGTGTAAAAAGGAGGACCGGCTGCCGCAATGTGTAAAAAGGAGGACCGGCTGCCGCAATGTGTTAAAAGGGAGATTGGCTGCTGTAATGTGTAAAAAGGGGGACTGGCTGCCGCAATGTGTAAAAAAGGTCTATCTGCCGCAATGTGTAAAAAGGGGGACTGGCTGCCGCAATGTGTAAAAAGGGTCTATCTGCCACAATGTGTAAAAAGGGGGCCTGGCTGCCGCAATGTGTAAGAAGGGGTCCTGGCTGCCGCAATGTGTAAAAAGGGAGACTGGCTGCCGCAATGTGTAAAAAGGGGGACTGGCTGCCGCAATGTGTAAAAAGGGGGACACTGTCTGCTGTAATGTATAAAAGGGGCTCTACCTGGTGTAGTGGCGCTACTGTGCAGCGTAATTTGAATAATGTAGACTACTGTGCACCGTAGTATGAATTGCTATTATTTTGTGGCCACGCCCCTTCCCCGTGAAACCACGCCCCTAGAAATTTTTTGCGCGCCTGTGGCGCGCACTACCCCAATCTTTCATGGGGGGGGGGCACCACTGTCGTTTCTCGCACACAGCGCTAAAATGCCTAGTTACGGCACTGCATTTAACAACCTGGCATCGACCTTCATCCAGAATTTGATGAGAGACATCTGTAACCGGGACGTGACGCGCCAATAGGATCGCAACCCCTAGAGATTTATTGACGGAGTTATTGTTACAAAAAACCTGCGGATAATAATAATTTCCTAACTTAGGGGAGGCTTGAGTTTTAAAATGGGTCTCTTGAAGAAAAGCAATGTCTATGCGCTCTGCCCATAACTCCCGTAGCAAGGTGGACCTCTTTTCGGGGATATTAAGTCCCTTCATGTTGAAGGAACACAGCCTAAGGTCAGAAGGCATGCAAAGGACTAGGTTTGATTTCTATAAAGAGTAAGAAAGGTAACATAGACTTACCGAAGACGCGGAGAAGGCACAGTGTCCAGCCCCATTGGGTACCTTGAGCTGCAATGGTGATAAGCGGAGAAACCATGAGAAGGAAGGAGAGAAAAGAGAGCAAGAAAAAGAAGAAAATAAGAAGAAAATAATAAGAAAAAGCTGTACAGAGAACATATAACCATACAATAAGAGCAATACGTCCTGTAAAGTGGCAAATTCGCCGCCGTTAAGTCGTAGGGAGATCATACCCACGACTTAAGAGCCCAAACAGGCAGGCGGCCTGACCCAACTGGGGCGCAGTAGGGGCGTCACAACCCAGGGACAGTAATAGAACAGTACATAACTAAGGAGACTCAGGAAAAGATCATCTGGCTGTAGTATCATATAAAACACAGTCTCCCATATTGTAGTAAACGCAACGGGAACAAATATCTTTACATGAACAAATGAAAATAAACTTGTAGAAAACCGTGGAATGCAATAACTTCAAGCAAGAAGATTATCAGGGGAAGGGGAGGGGTGCAAGCACAAAAAGACAATATCACTAAGTGACTAAACTTCAAAGCAGAATCTCTAGTGCATAGGAGGAGAAATTGCTAGCATGGAATTCCAGGGCTGGCTCAAACGGACATCTAACAACCAGACAGTGCCGATCAGTACCAGACTACATCCGGCAACTCCATATCAATGAAAAAGAAAATATCATAAATCATGTCCCAGCTTCTTCATGATTCGGAGATGACCGAGTCGAGCCCCGTTTCCTGTTGCTGACCGGGTCCAAGATGGCCAGGAGGCCGGAGGCGTCGGAGGGTCGAAACGATGATAAGATTGGATCCACTCCGTCAAGGCTGGTTTAGGTATAGACAGTGCAGAGCAGAAATTGTCCAAGTCATCCGGCGTGTGCAAGATAACCTGTCTTCCCTCAAAGGTAGCTTGTATATTTAAGGGGAAGCCGCAGTGGAAACGTATGCCCTTCTCCTTAAGAGCCTCCGTCAGGGGCTTGAGAGATCTACATTGCTGGAGAGTATACCATGACAAATCCGGGAAGATCTGGATCACAGAATTAATGAATTCCAGCCGGTCCAATTTGCGGGCTTTATTAAGTATCTCCTCATTTACATGATAATAGTGAAGACGACATATCACGTCTCTGGGAGCTTCAAAAGAAAGACCTTTCGGGCGCAATGCTCTGTGGGCCCTATCAAACAGTATGGTATTGGCCGGTTCCGCATCCATGATCTCATTGAAGATCTTAGTGAGGGCGTCCATGATAGCCGGACCCTGTACATCTTCGGGCAACCCTCTGACGCGTAAATTATTTCTCTGGCCTCTGTTGTCAAGGTCGTCCTGTCGACGCCAGAGTGCCCTCAGTTCCTGAGCATAAAGAGCAACAGTGTCACAGAGTTTCCGCTGAAATTAGGAGACTTCATCGACGTGGTCTTCCATATCTGAAACCCGATGGGCTATTTGGGAGATATCCGCCTGAAGTACGTAGATCTCAGATTTAACCATGTCACGTATCTTTTGTTCCAGATCTAAAAAGTCTCGTTTGGTAGGTACATCATTTTTAGTAGGAAGTGCACGCAAATAGGTCAAAACATCAGCCATAGAAGCTTCAGGCCCCTTGTTCAATGGTGAAGAGTTGGCTCCCGCCATCACTCCGGCGTCGGCAGGAGAGCCCGAAACAGAGGATGATGAATGAGTGTCCTCACTCTCTATGTCAGGTTGAAGATAATGAAACAAGTTAGGTTGTTGAGATTTGTCACCGGATTTCTTAGTCGCAGATGAGTGCCCTCCCTTCTTAGTTTTCCCCATCAGCAAACGCGATACATGAAGTTATACAGTGAAACAGGAGAAAGTCACACAGTTTGATCAAAAGCATTCCATATCCGGCTTGCTGGGTCCCCGCAGCGTTACGAGTGTCCCGGGCTATGCCATCAACCACCAGGCGGGTGATTCAGGGGATCATGGCGTGGAGCAAGAGCAGAATTCAAGGCATCAGTGCTGCAGTGGGAAGGACTGAATAGAATGTGAGAAAAGCATGCAGTAATTAATCAGAGGGTGCACAGAAACGGCAAGCACTACAGGGAGTAGCAGTAATAAATGCAGCCAGAGTATTACAGCAGCGCTGGGTGTGCAGTAAATATGCTGGGATGGGAGAATACAAGCCAGGCAGCTGTGTGAACTCTCAGTAGTAATAGAGCAAAATGACCGCTGCTGTGGAGGCAGGCAGGGAGTCACCAAAGTGTTCAAAAGAACAAAGGGAAAGGACCGCGCTTTACGCTAACTGATGGACCAAGCTGCTAAAGGAGTATGAAGGGAATCCACTTATCCCAATATTATGTTAAGAAACCAAAAGAGAAACTCCAAGCGCTCTGGTATCAGATGTTGACACTTCTATTAAATTAATAATCAAATACCTTTTAGTAAAGAATATTTTATTTAAAATATAAGCACTGAAAGAATACACATTTGATAAATTTCTATATATAAAAGATATGTAAAATTGTGAGTCCTAGTACCGGTATACTTACATACAAACAATACAACATAGAACATGTATTTAGGGTAAAATGTCTCCACAGGTTTTGCAATTTAAAGGATAATTAATCCTTTCTTATGTGCTGGGTGGTAGATCCCAAGCTTTTTATAGTATCCTTGTTTGGGAATCTGTTGTAAATCTCACTCAGACAAAGTCCGTGATCTTCCTAGGGCATTCATCAACATAGACAAAGAGTCACTTTTTCAAGTTGGTAATCGCCTCAACTTACTTGTATTTCCATGGATGTCAGAGAAAGCAAAGCATCAGATGTCCGCCGGCAGACGTGTTGTGGTGCTCTAGTATCACCCAGTGCTTATATTTGAAATAAAATATTCTTTACTAAAAGGTATTTGATTATTAATTTAATAGAAGTGTCAACATCTGATACCAGAGCGCTTGGAGTTTCTCTTTTAGTCACCAAAGTGTGCCTGGGGGTTGCAGGACTGTAGAAGGAGCCCCTTCTAAAGTGAGGTATCCAGAGATCTAACCATGAGGGGGTGTAAAGGATTATGGCTCCACTTCCTTCTGGCTCCGTTTCCCCCCTAGCCCCGTTACCTAGCAGTGTGGGCGAGCAGCCCCTTTCCAAGATGGCGCCGCCACTCTCACTTACAGGGTCCGGGCGGCCACGACACCCACCTGGAGCCAGCCGAGCGGGTCCAAGCATTGGTGGAAGCGGCGGATCCGTGCCCCAGTTGCGGCCGCGGCTCACTTCCGTGGGGGAGAGATAGGTCCGGCGAGCGGCATCCCAGGAACCGGCGCGTCGCGGATGCGTCCACCTCGAGCAGCGGCTCCTCGCTCTGGGGAATGCAGCCGCGGAGGAGCTCACTCTGTGTGCCAGCCAGGCGGGGGGATGAGTTGAGATGCAGCAGAGGAAGGCCTGCGGTCCCTGCATAGCCCGTCAGCGCCGAAGGCCCTACTTCCAGTCCAGGTCAGGCAGGAAACCGAGGCCTCGGCTTCTGGTGGATGGGTGGGCCGCAACCCGCACGGGAACAGGAGGCCCCCGCCGGCTCTGCAGTCTACTCCACCCGTTACAGGTATGTTGTGTGGGGCTGGAAAGACTCAAACCGCGGCAATAATAATCTCAAACAGGCAAATTAAACGGGTGTCAGGCAGGAGCTCCAAGACACCACAACCTCTCAGCTCAGCTGCCAAACCATGCCTCGGGACCTGTTTTCTATTTGATCAGCACAGAGGACACGTGGTCACTCGCTTAGGTTAGAGGAGAGGAGTTTCCGCACATTGAGGTGAAAAGGTTTTTTCACAGTAAGGACAATACGTGTTTGGAATTCCCTGTCTGAGAGAGTAGTAACTGCGGACTCAGTCATCACCTTTAAGAATGGGTTAGATAAATTCCTATTGGATAAAGATATTCAGGGTTATGGTGCGTAGGCACGCGTTACAGTTGTTACGTTCCTGATGCTCAGAACTAGAAAGATGTTGCGAAGTGAGTCCAGAGCACCAGGACGTGACGCTGAAATAGGGAGGGAACGGGAATAGCCCCTAGCACCCTACCTCCGTTGTTTTACCCGTGTGGTCAGTTCACGCCTGAGTGACTATGGTTTCTTGGGCCCACGGCAGCCGCGTTTGAAGGGCGGATTAGGTCTGCCCAACTCCGATGCCCCCAGGTCTTAGAGTGAGACAAAGCGTGAACCGAGACAGGATAATAACAAGGGGACCTCTAACTAAAGCAAACAGAAGCTAGGGGCTACTAACTACCCTAAAACGAAATATATGTGCGGCACGCCGCCAAAGGAAAAGAACAACAAAAGATATCACTGTCCACTCCCTCACACGGCACCGCCGAGTTCCGGGGAGGACAGTGAAAAGCGGAAACCTCCGCAAAAACTACCAATACAAAAAGTACCAAAAGGACTAAGCGGCCTAATCCGCAACACGCGGCAGAAGCCGCAACACGCGGCAGAAGCCGCTACTCACGAAACCGGGAGAGAACCCCAACAAACGAGAACCCCCAGATGACTGCAACAGGTTCACTTGAACAGGAAGGATTCCCAGGACCGGCTTCAGAACTCCAGGACTCAGGAGCACAGGGAGCAGGATCGACCAGATACAGCTGACCAGGAACAGACGTTACAGGGCAGGAACAGCATACAGGAATCTATCACCGGCGTCTGTGCCAGGTAGTGAGGGAGAATATAACAGGGAGCCCTCCAATAGCTGCAGCGAAGCTTAATTAGTAATGTCGTGCAGCTGCCCTGCTGCACGACCAGAGCGAACAGGTGTATTGATTGATAGGAAGCAACGGGGAATGCGGTTCGTCTGTGGCGTCCCCGTTGCTAAGGGTCCGGCGGCTACGCGCGCACGGCGTCCCATCGTTGCCAGGGACTCGGCGGCTCAGCGCGCACGGCGTCCTGGCGTTGCCAGGGACCCGGCGGCTCAGCGCGCACGGCATCCTGGCGTTGCTAGGTGCCGGGCGGGCAGGAAGGGAGGTGCGGCGGCCGTGATCGTCGCTCGGAAGCAAACCGAGCGGCGCCGCGGACCGCTGCACCTAACAATAGTTAATATAACTAGTCCTATAATAAGACTGCATAGGAGACCACAAATAGGTTGAACTCGATGGACAATTGTCTTTTTTCAACCTTAGTTACTATGTTAATTTACACCCTAACTGGTGCTGCGCATAGGCCCACCATTGCAGCGACATGGGCTGCAGAGGCTGTTGAAGCGTGGGCTCAGGAGCTGGAGGCGGAGTTGCCTTCCAATGCTTCTGATCATGCTAGACAATGTCTGCCTTATATTGTCACAGCTTCTCATTACATTAAGGAGGCGGCTTCTGATGCTGGTATTCTGGCAGCCAAGGCTTCTACCACGTCCATCTTGGCTCACCGGATTCTATGGTTATGGTCCTGGTCTGTGGATCTGGACTCTAACAAAACCCTGGAGGTACTCCCTTTTAAGGGGGACATTCTTTTCGGAGAAGACCTCAACAACATAGTAGCTGACTTAGCTTCTGCTAAAACAGCATGTCTACCTAGTACTGCTCCTTCGGTGGCGAAGGCTAAGAGTACTCCATTTCGCTCCTTTCGTCCTTCAGGGAAAGCAAAATGTCAGGCGTACCCAAAACAGGTTCACGCTTCCAAACCCAATAAGCCCAAACCCAAACGGACCTGGGCTGCCCGTCAGCCTGCTTCCAAAACTGACAAGACTGCCGCATGACAGGACGGGCCTCCCTCTGGGGGATCCCAGGGTGGGGAGCCGACTTCTAGGGTATATCCAGGAATGGTTGAGGACCACTTCCGATGCCTGGGTATGTGAAGTTGTCACTCGAGGTTACGCCATATCCTTCAAGAATCATCCCCCTCATCGATTTTGCCTGACAGATGTCCCTTCAGATCAGGTGAAGGCAAAAACTCTTCATTCGGTGGTACAGTCCCTCCTGAACACAGGAGTGGTAGTACAGGTGCCTCTGGCTCAGAGAGGCAAGGGGTACTATTCACCGCTGTTCCTAGTCCCGAAACCGAACGGGTCCTCACAGCCCATTCTCAACCTCAAGTCCTTGAACAAATTTGTGAGGGTCTCCAAGTTTCGTATGGAAACTCTTCGCTCTGTTGTTCTGGCATTGGAGCCCGGGGATTATATGGTCTCCCTGGACATACAGGATGCTTACCTGCATATTCCTATTGCAGTGTCACATCAGCAATACCTGAGGTTTGCGGTTGGCAACCTCCATTACCAATTTCGGGCATTACCTTTTTTTTGACCACGGCTCCGCAAGTTTTCACCAAGGTCATGGCGGTAATGATGGCTGTACTCCGCCGTCAAGGGGTCAGGATCCTACCGTACCTGGACGACTTATTGATCCTGGCAAATTCCCCAGAAATTCTCCTACGCCATCTGGATCTGACTATCCAGTTTCTGCAAGCCCACGGGTGGCTCATCAACTGGAAGAAATCTTCCATGGTCCCTGCTCAGAGCATGGTGCACCTGGGGGCGTTGTTGATCACTCACAATCAGCGGTTGTTCTTGTCTCAGGAGAAAGTCCTGAAGATTCAGGACAGGATTCGATGCTTCCTATCTCGTCCGCAAGTGTTGATACATTCGGCAATGCAAGTGCTAGGTCTCATGGTGTCGGGTTTTGACATGGTGGAGTTCGCTTAATTCCATTCCCGCGCTCTGCAGAAGCTAATTCTTGCTAAGTGGGCCTGCCTTACCGGATCAGGTCTTAAATGATCTCCTTGTCTCCGGAGGTCCATCTGTCACTGACCTGGTGGCTTCAGGACCAACGATTGAGCAGGGGTTGTCCTTTTTGGATCTTCAACTGTGTCCTTCTGACAACGGATGCCAGTCTGAGAGGTTGGGGCGTGATGTTGGAGCAACACTCCCTTCAGGGTTGGTGGACCAAGGAGGAGTCTCTCCTCCCGATAAACATTCTGGAATTGCGGGAGGTGTTCAACTCATTGAACTTGGCCGAGCATTTAATACAGAACAGACCTGTTCAAGTACAGTCGGACAACGCCACCACGGTGGCATACATCAATCATCAAGGTGGCACTCGAAGCCGCATGGCAATGAGGGAAGTATCACGGATTCTTCAGTGGGCGGAACGCCATCTGCCAGCCATATCGGCAGTGTTCATTCCGGGGGTCCTAAACTGGGAAGCGGACTTTCTCAGTCGTTAGGACGTACACGCCGGAGAGTGGGGCCTCCATCCAGAAGTGTTTCAACTCCTCGTGGACAGGTGGTGCCTTCCAGATGTGGACCTGATGGCGTCTCGACACAATCACAAGTTTCCGGTCTTCGGAGCAAGGACAAGGGGTCCTCAAGCAGCGTTCGTGGACACACTGGCAATTCCATGGAACTTTCAGCTGCCATACGGGTTCCCTCCGGTGTCACTCCTGCCCAGAGTAATAAGAAAGTTCAAGCAAGAAGGAGGAATCCTACTTCTGATCACTCCCATGTGGCCCAGACGGCATTGGTTCTCAGACCTTCAGGGTCTCTCGATAGAGCGTCCTCTTTTACTTCCACAGCACCTAGATCTCCTCGTTCAGGGTACCTGTGTATATCAGGATTTAGCCCGGTTGGCTTTGACGGTGTGGCTCTTGAAGCTTCTGTCTTGAGGGACAAATAATGTTCTGAGGCGGTCATTCAAACCATGTTGAAGGCCCGGAAACCGGCTTCTGCTCGGATTTATCATAGGGTCTGGAATTCTTACTTTGTTTGGTGCACATCTAACAATCATGACGCTTACAAGTTTAGTACGGCCAAACGTTTGGCCTCTCTACAACAGGGCCTAGACTTGGGCCTTCGTCTGGCCTCCATCAAGGTTCATATTTCTGCCTTGTCGGTTTGGTTCCAGAGAAGAATTGTGACTTTACCTGATGTACATATGTTCACTCAGGGTGTGTTGCAGATTCAACCTCCCTATATTCCGCCTGTGGCCCCTTGGGACTTGTCGTGGTTTTGGAGGCGTTGCAAGGGTCTCCATTTGAGCCTCTTGAATTTGCAGACCTTAAGTGGCTTTCTCTTAAGGTATTGTTTCTGCTGGCTATTGTCTCTGCTAGAAGGGTGTCGGATTTGGGTGCCTTGTCTTGTAGGTCACCATATCTGATTTTTCACCATGATCGGGTGGTTCTTAGAATACGTCCCAGGTATTTACCTAAGGTTGTGTCTTCTTTCCACCTTAATCAGGAGATTGTGGTTCCGGCCTTTGCCTCTCCTGATTTGTCTTCCAAAGAGCGGTCTTTGGATGTGGTACGGGCTCTCCGTACCTACGTGAAGAGAACTGCCTCCATCAGGAAGTCGGATTCTCTCTTTGTTGTGTTTGGTTTTCACAAACGTGGCTGGCCTGCTCACAAGCAGACCCTGGCCAGATGGATTAGAATAGTGATTGCATATGCTTACGTACAGGCTGGCCTTCCAGCTCCTGCTACCATAAAGGCCCATTCTACTCGGTCGGTTGGACCTTATTGGCTGACCCACCGTGGTGCAACCCTTGAACAATTGTGCAAGGCGGCTACGTGGTCCTCAGTGAACACGTTCATAAGGTTCTGTGCCTTCGATACTTCCGCCTTCCAGGATGCTTCCTTTGGACGCCGGATTCTTGTGCCCGCTACAGTGCCTCCCCTCCCATAAGGAACTGCTTTAGGACATGCCCAATGTCAGTCCCTGTGGAGCCCAGTGTACCCCGGAGTAGAAAATGAGATTTATAGTAAAAACTTACCGTTGTTAAATCTCTTTCTGCGAGGTACACTGGACTCCACAGGGCACCCACCCTGACGCACTTAGCTTCTTTGGGTTGGTATGGCATTAGCCGCTGACACTTTCTCCTGTCGTGAGAATGTGGTGTATGTGGCTACTAACAGTTGTCATCTCTTTTGCCTGCTATTGCATTGGACTCGTTAACAATAACGGAGTTCCTGTGCACAGAGGCAGGGTTATAGAAGAGGCGGCGCTAGGCATCCTGGGAAGAAGGTCAAAGCTTTGAGCCTGTTGGTGCCTCGGATCAAGAGCCTACTCTACACCCCAATGTCATTCCCTGTGGAGCCCAGTGTTCCTCGCAGAAAGAGATTTAACAAAGGTAAGTTCTTACCATAAATCTAGTTTTTGTATGCATTGGTCCAGCAGCCGGCTGATTCCTATTGAAGGCACCCAGCAAGTTGATTTTGATGGTTTCAGTGTACCGAGTGCCGGACTTGGACTTTTGTATGCTTCAGCGTCCGCGACTATAGACACAACACCAGTGAGTATAGTGGACGACTTCTTCAAGGCACCGGTTACCATAGGTCATTACCTACTAGCTCTACAGCAACATCACTTTGCACTTTATTATTGCACAGACTGTTTCACTTTGTATATGCAAATTGATATCCGTACAACAAGGTTCACCTAATTACCAGCTATATAAGGGCTGAAGGACCAAAGAACACAGCTGGACCCTGGAGCACAATTTAGCTATTCGGAATCGGAGGCCGAATCTATTTGATTTACAGTGAACCTGGATGATTGTCTCGGATCTAACAGTTTACAAGAACATTACCGAGATATACGTAAACTTAAGAAACAACGTGAGATGGATTTTTACTATCATGGATTGACTCTTTCCAATTACTACAGAGACAAGAAAATCCCTAGGGGATATATATATGGAAATAACAGCTGCACTCCAGTAGACTTGGTAATGCTTAAAAGATAGTCTTTATTGGTCCAACGGCGGTTCGGCGATATACCCTGTCGTCAGGGACAAGCGTTCACAGACTGACACAAATAACACAGCAATATATAACACTCTTAACAAGTAATGGATTTGTTGATAGAACTCACCTGTCCGGCATTGCCCCCCGCGCCCGAGTCACATGGTGGAGACTCTGGTCCCTGGACACTGATATCGGAATTTAACTCAGACTGTTCCAAGAGTCTAGTTTTACTAAGGTACTATCTAAGGGACTTACTTTTGTGCCCACAGTCTACCCAGATCTGTTCCAGTGGAAAGTTGATGTATACAAACTTGATAGAACTTTACGCTTAAAAGAATATTTTGGAACTGCTCTGGATGCTACTGTTGTACAATCCATACCCCCTCAATTCATAATATTGGCACCCCGTTCCAAATTTGATCCAGTAACCTATACTCCATCTATTAAATAGTTTACTAGACTCTTGGAACAGTCTGAGTTAAATTCTGTGCCACCTAGAAACTACAATCTTACTAAGTCTGAATGGTCAGCATTAAATGATTTAGCAGTATGTTCTGATTTTGTGATTCGTAGCGTCGATAAGGGCGGTGCAATTGTTATATAAGATCTCACTGCTTATGTTGATGAATGCGATAGTCAGTTATCAAATGTATCTACCTATGAATTTGTACAATTTGACCCTACCTCTCAATATAAGATGGAATTAGATACCTTATTGCAGACAGCTTGTAGAAAAGGTGATATCCCTTCAGAGGTGGTGCAGGCACTTAAAGTGGCGTTCCCTCGGGTACCGTTGTTTTACACGGTGCCCAAGATACATAAAACATTAATTAACCCTCCTGGTCGGTCGATCTTTTGCAAGGGGCACTTGACATAATTCTATGTAGTGCCGATGTCACTAGCCTCTACAACTGCATTCCTCATACAGCAGGTGTAGAGGCAGTGAAGAATTTGATAACCAATAATCCTGTCTATACTGGTCCACCAGTGGACTTTTTCCTTGAGTTACTCATTCTGGTACTGACTAGAAATTACTTCTTATTTAATGGGTGCATCTATCTACAATGGGCGGGGTGTGCGATGGGGTCACCAGTAGCCCAATCGTACTGAGAAGTTTGATAGACTTCTTGGAAAGCAGCCACTAACCCCTATTGCACACTGTAACTGAAGCCGCTGCGGCTGCTGTAATAAATCCTTTACCTACGTACTCTGTCCCCAGTTAGCGTACACAGTCCCGTACTGTGCACGCACTTTGCGTACACACTCCGGAATAGCCGTGCAGCTTACACTCTGTGCATACACACAGACCGACACGCTGAGAGCACGAGGCAGCTCTAGGTGTGGCAATTACACTATACAAACGCTCAACAGAAACTGAATGCGACACCAGTATTTGATTGTATGTTGTGGTCCAAAGCAGCAACAATTAATAATATATTTGTAAAAGGGGATTACAATAAGTTAAAATATAAATGGTACAACACAATACAATTCAATCACAGAGTGAGAGAGTCACACCCAATGATATGTACGTTTGTTCGCCTGCGCAACCCGGATCCAGTCCTCTAGTCGATCTGGCAAGATGACCTTAGAGCAAGAGAGAGAGAGTGACCGGCCCAGGTGCAAGGTTTATATACCCTTGCCCAAAATACAATACAATGGGGTTGTATGCTCTCCACCAATTGGTTGGAGGGATGGTCGTTTACAGTACAGTAGAGGTCATTGGTCGGTTTGAAGAGATGGGCGATGCCTTGATCCAGGGGTGTGTACTGCTGGTCAGCTCTGGATTCCCACCGCATACCAAGTACATAATAAACACAAATATACCTTTAATCTGCCTTTGCGAATAACTATTCGCAACGAAATGCGATCTTCTCCAAACCAACACCGGATTATTACTCATAAGTATCCGAACACGTAGATACCATGCATGATGCTCTGATCAGTTACTGTCCCCTCGCATACTGTAAAGGTGTATAATTCCCTTGTTGTGCCTTGCAAATAAGTAAAAGTTGCATGAGGGGAAAGGGGAGACTATGGGGGTAATTCCAAGTTGATCGCAGCAGGAATTTTTTTTAGCAGTTGGGCAAAACCATGTGCACTGCAGGGGAGGCAGATATAACATTTGCAGAGAGAGTTAGATTTGGGTGGGGTGAGTTCAATCTGCAATCTAAATTGCAGTGTAAAAATAAAGCAGCCAGTATTTACCCTGCACAGAAACAAAATAACCCACCCAAATCTAACTCTGTCTGCACATGTTATATCTGCCCCTCCTGCAGAGCACATGGTTTTGGCCAACTGCTAAAAAATTTCCTGCTGCGATCAACTTGGAATTACCTCCAATGTGCAATGTGTGCACCAAGTTTGGGAAACATGCAATGTGTGACAGATATTTCCATGTTCATTAGGTTACCCTGTCATGCTATCTCCAAGCAACATGATCCTACACATGAAATGACCAACCATTCTCAAGATACACACAAATATATATATATATATATATATATATATTTATTTCCCCGCTTTTATATCTATCTTTCAAAGGTTTTCTAGACTGCAGGCTGCCAGTAGTTAATAATTTGCAACCACAAGCTTGTGTGTATCTATTGGGATATTTGTCTCCCATTGTTCTGGCCCCCACCAAACGATGTCTTGTTTGGTTTGTGTTTGTCTTTCTTCACAGACCAGGGGGTCTGTTCAAACATTGGAGTGAACAAGACATTGTTTTGGAAGGATGTGCATGTTTGGTTAGATTAGTGTGTGTGTGTGAACAGTGACTCGACACAGGCTGGGTCATGTGGCATGTGTCTGTATTAATTTCCATTGCAAGTAAGAATCTTTCTGTAATTGCTCATACCACGCCCGTACGCGCACTCCCGTGGGAGGCGATTGTACACAATTTGCGAGTATGCTGCACGCACGCCAGACTAAGTACATATATGGATGCCATCTGTGTGGTGTTTGCATGTGGTGTGTGTATTGCAATATTTTCCGACTTCGACAGTCCACCCTTTGGCAGTCAACAATAACTGCCACTAATATTAATAACAGAAAAAAAATATTTGGAAGAGGGAGAAAAGGTCATAGGTGAGAAATGGATGGCCTAGTGTGATAGGAAAAGCGTGTATGTATGAGTAACTGCCTGAGGGGGATGTATCATCGTGCAACACTAGCTTCTAGGCTTTGCGAAGTATTCATTATATTCCTTCTCATCCCATATTAAGGGTCTGTACATGGTCCAACAAACTCCACCGAGCTATATGATAAATGGGAAGCACATTTATCTGATGATACATCGTGGGGATCCATATGTGTGAGCAATTATGTGTCCCTATTATCTAATGACTATGTGTGTTTCACTAACCTAGCCCTACAGGGATGAACAGAAGACATGTAACGGTACATACAAAAATGACATTTTTGGTGATTGATGAGTTGGGTTCCGGTTTGTGGATTTCCTGGGTAAGGGGGAAACAGAGAGAAGGTGAACAGAAACAGGCCATGAAATTCATTTTCAATCTTTATCATAACACTGTCTCAACAGAAGGGTCATAAGTCAAGTCTGCTGCTGTTACAACGCCCTCGTTCCTTAGACTCATTAAATTTATGCTTTGCTTGCGCCGCGTCAGAATTCGAGCACATTTAAATATTAACCCGACAATTATGACAACACCTAAGATTAGGAGAAGAATCTTCCCCACACTGGCCATTCTGTGCCCACTCTCCTAGCCCTGAGAACCATTTGAGTGGGTTCAACCAAGAGGCCCAGCCGATCACTTCATCACCCACAGCTGTTAACGTCAGATTGTGTCGTCTCCTAAATTCCCATTTAAGTTGTAGGATCTCATCCATCTTTTGGTCGATGACCTCCTTGGGGTCGTTGGTGCTGTTTGTGATAAAGGTACAGCACTTTACACCATACTGAGTAGCTAGAGTAACACAGTACCCACCCGTCACAGCTGTAACATAATTTAAAACCATCCTATGCTGGATCAATTCATTCTTATAAGCCTGCAGTTCCCTGCCAGTGTACCTGAAGGTGTCATCATACATTTCGGTAATATTGTCTATCAAGTTCGCCAGCGCATGGATATACCTATAATTTATAACTCCCCTGGCAGTATGGGTGACATCTAATGTGAGGAGAATTTTAATCCCGGTAGATTCATGGATCAAATCAGAGCCTGCGTGCTCTGTCCTAGCTATGAGGTGTCTCTTGACAATGTGCTCATAATGGGTATGAGTATACGGAGTCTTTCATTAGGTCATGGGTTATAGTAATAATATCTGGTAGTACTCTGCCAATATAACACAACCCTTCAGAGCTCGGAGTCAGCCACTTGTACGCTTTCCTCCCACATATGAAATAAGTATCATCTGGAAGAACATAGGGGACAAAATGCAGCATCACCATATTACATATCTTCCATGGAAAGAAACCAGTCCCTAGTTCTCTCATCTGTTCCATACAAGTTTCATGCTGGATAATATGTGCACAATATTCTTGCGGTACTTTCCCAGCCCACATGGTCTTGCTGCCACGTGTGTACCTGTATCAAAAATACCTCCCACAAATGGCTATCTTGCGCACAAGTTCAGAATCGATAGCGATTTTATCGGCTCTGTGTGAGAAGGTCATTGTCTGATTATTCCATGTTACTTCCCAATTTCCTGGTTGTCTGAAAATGGACACGTTGAAACAGACTAGTGACTTATCTACATGGAACTGGTGGAGCTTCAAGCTAGGGGGTCTAGATATATTGAATTTCCTGTCCACCGGTCTTCCCCCCCGTAATTCAAGTACCTCATCTATCGTTAAAGGAAGTGGCACTAATCCCGATTTACTCTGTCCTTGAGGTACATGTGAGCACACCCAGCATTCTGTTTGGTTTAAGACCTTAGCCACTAATGAGTGGTAATCACTCAGTGGATGCCTGTCCGTGGGGATATTATAAATGGACTGACATTTCTGGATGCACCCGTCTCCGACTATGTTGTCGCATTTCTTGCATATACAGTACTCTACAGACAATAACCCTTCACAGTGACCCCGAGCTCCGTGACTACCAGACCTTTTTCTGATGCTAGCCTTGGCGAAAGTGATACGCTGATCCTGGGGTCCTACCAACCCATACTCTCCATCAGAACTCACTCCAGATCCTTGCTCCACCTCTCTGGGACCCTCACAAAAACAAGTTGTCCTTATTAAAACCAAAGTCACTAACAGAACCCGAAACGCAGTCTCTTGTAACCGATCCATTTCGTTAGGGGAAAGGAGGAAAATAAGAAGGAGAAAAGAAAGGAAAAATGCAGGGGGAGGTGAAAAAAGAAAATGGTACGACAACCGTTCTAACTCTCGTTACTTTCCGCGCTCAGATGCCCTTCAACAGTCCTGCCTCTCAATTTTCCCGGAAACAAGCACTCTAGTGATACGAGGTTCTCTTCCACCTGCTCTTTGTCACGAGTCTTCTCCGGGTCAGCAACTTTCTTGCAGTGGGACAAGTGGACCCAAGTCTCTCTTTCGCCGACCTTTAGTGCTTTGTTGTACTGGTCAATAAAACTTGGTACGGTCCTTCCCACCTGTCAATGAGGCAACCTGAGCATAAGAAATTTCGAATCATCACATTATCCCCAGGTTCAATGTCATGACAATTACTGTTTGGTAGGTCAGGAATCACCAGCTTTAGATTTCTTTGTTGATTTCTGAGCTGCTGGCTCATCCTAACCAAATATTGCACAGTCACTTCATTATTACATTTCAAATCATCCTGGGGGTCAATCATTACGTGAGGTTGTCGCCCAAAAAGAACTTCAAAGGGTGATAGGTTAAGTGGTGACCTGGGAGTGGTTCTGATGCTGTACAACACTAGTGGCAATGCCTCTGGCCACAACAATCCAGTTTTAACCATCACTTTGCTAAGCTTGTTCTTAATAGTGCTATTCATTCTCTCCACCTTTGCGCTCGCCTGTGGCCGGTACGGAGTATGTAGCTTGCTATTAATACCCATCAGTTTGCACATGACCTGAAAGACTTCACCTGTAAAATGGGTACCCCTATCGCTTTCAATTATTCTAGGGATACCATATCTACACACAAATTCCTGCACAATTTTCTTTGCAGTGAACGTAGCAGTATTTGTGGCAGCGGGGAATGCTTCTACCCAATTTGAAAAGACATCTGTACACACTAGGACATATTTCAGATTCCAACTGTATGAAGTCTATTTGTATTACCTGGAAGGGTCTTCCCAACATTCTTTCTCATGCAGGTAATACAAGCCATTGCCCTCCTACCTGCATGAGATGAGAACCCTGGTGCACTCCAGTATGCCCTGACCAGTTTGCACATACCTTCCTTGCCCAAGTGGGTCAGGCCGTGAGCTGCTTCCGCTAGGGCTGGAAGATATGCCTTGGGGGCCACTGGCTTACCGTGCCCATCTGTCCAGAGGCCCGAAGACTCTCTTCCATATCCCTTCGCCTTCCAGACGGACTTCTCCTGCAGGGAACACAAATCTTGCATTTCAATGAGTTGTTGTGTGCTTATTGTGTTAAATGTCATCAGTGGTGTGATATTGGTTAGTGTGGCTGAACTTGCTGCTGCCTTGGCAGCTTCGTCTGCCCGGCTGTTACCAAGTGACACTGGGTCTTGACTGTAAGTGTGGGCTTTGCACTTGATAACAGCCACTCTGTCGGGGTCTTGTATTGCTGATAGCAATCTTTTGATGTGGGTCGCATGCGCCACGGGTGTGCCAGCTGCTGTCATGAAATTTCTGAGGCGCCATAGGGCCCCGAAATCATGTACCACTCCAAAGGCATACCTAGAATCTGTGTATATATTAGCTGACTTACCCTTGGCCAATTCACACGCTCTGGTTAGGGCGACCAGCTCAGCAACTTGTGCTGAGTGCGGTGGGCCCAGGGGCTCAGCTTCTATGATACCTCTGTCATCTACGACTGCGTATCCAGTACACAGGTCTCCCGAGTCCGTCTGTCTGTGGCAACTACCGTCAGTGTAAAAAGTAAAATCTACGTTTTCCAGTGGGTTGTCACTAATGTCAGGTCTCGCAGTGAAAGTCTGGTTCAGATATTCCATACAATCATGCGTATCAGTGTCTGCACTAAATCCTCCTTCACCATCATTCTCATCCTCCACCCTTTGTGCCTGTCCAGGCACACTTGGCAGATAAGTTGCAGGATTTAGTGAGCTGCATCTCTTTATGGTGATGTTTACAGGGGCAATTAGTGATAATTCCTACCTTGTAAACCGCGCAGATGAGACATGTCTGGTTTGGGCAGAGTTCAGTAAGGCTGATACTGCATGAGGTGTATGGACGGTCAGGTTGTGTCCTAACACTACGTCTTCGCTCTTACTCGCTAGCAAAGCTATCGCTGCAACACTTTGCAAGCATGTGGGAAGAGACCGTGCTACAGTGTCCAACTGTGCACTGTAGTATGCTACTGGTCTGCTGGCATCACCATGTTTCTGTGTGAAAACACCTGCCGCACACCCAGCACTCTCTGTACCGTACAATTCACAGGGTTTCCCATAATCTGGCATACCTAATGCAGGTGCCTGTGATAGGCACTGTTTGAGTCTCTCAAATGCCAGTTTGGACTCATCTGTGTGCGAAATCCGATCTGGTTTGTTTGAAGAGACCATCTCTTGCAAAGGTAAAGCCAATATGGAGAACCCTGGGATCCAGTTTCGGCAGTACCCACACATTCCTAGTTAAGTGCGGATCTGTTGCTGGGTTTGTGGCAGAGTCATGTTGCGAATCGCTTCTATCCTATCAGCAGTGAGGTGTCGTTGTCCTTGTGTCAAGCAATGCCCCAAATACCTCACCCTTTTACTGCACAACTGTAATTTATCCTTTGAAACCTTGTGTCCTGTCTGGGAGAGGTGAAGCAGCAGCTGCTTCGTATCTGCCAAGGACGTTTCAAATGAGTCAGAGCATAACAATAAGTCATCAACATACTGTATTAGCACTGAGCCACTTTCAGGTTGAAAGGATTGCAAACAGTCATGCAGTGCTTGGGAGAAGATACTTGGGCTGCCAATGAAGCCTTGGGGGAGACGAGTCAAGGTGTACTGTACTCCCCTGTAAGAGAAGGCGAAAAGGTACTGACTGTCGGGGTGGAGAGGGACAGAAAAGAAGGCAGAACAGAGATCAATGACAGTGAAGTGTGAAGAGGTTGCGGGGATCTGCATCAAGAGGACAGCTGGATTGGGCACTACGTGGAATTGACTCTCAACTATTTTGTTCACCCCTCTTAAATCCTGCACTAGCCGGTAACCCCTCCCCCCACTCTTTTTCAAAGGGAAGATGGGACTATTGGCAGTGCTGGACGTCCTGACTAGGATGCCCTGTTGTAGCAAGCGCTCTATGACGGTACACTCCTAATTCCACCTCTGGCTTCAGAGGATACTGAGGGATTTTTGGAGCTATCCTACCATCTTTTACTTGTACTACTACTGGGGCTACATTCGCCATCAATCCAGTGTCTTGTCCATCTTTGGTCCAAAGGGAACCCGGTATTCGTGAAATCATTTCCTCTACCTTTGATGGACACTTGTCCATAACAGCAGAATGCGATGTTAGCCTTTGAGGGGTGTCTAATATATCTTGCACTTCTTGAACGTGATTCTCGGGTATATCCAAGAAGACACCCTCAGGAGTACAATATATGACACACCGCATTTTACACAATAAATCTCTGCTGAGCAGATTAGTCGGAGCCGATGCAGCCAGCAGAAAAGAGTGTTTGGTCTGCAGGGGCCCTATCGCAATCTCTGCCGGCCTACTCAAAGGGTAGTGTTGCACCATTCCTGTTACTCCC
This sequence comes from Pseudophryne corroboree, assembly GCF_028390025.1. Lineage (NCBI taxonomy): Eukaryota > Metazoa > Chordata > Amphibia > Anura > Myobatrachidae > Pseudophryne > Pseudophryne corroboree. The sequence goes on along the minus strand of NC_086446.1, from coordinate 522,373,376 downwards.
ATTGCCGAAATTGTTTTGCCCGTGGTCAGTAAATTGGTTGGAGCTTTGAGTACAGATCTGGCCGCCCCTGTATCTACAAGAAATGGTTGTAGTGTTCCTGCTACTTTGACCAAGACCTCAGGTTCATTCCCAGGGCCAGCGATCAGCTTCACAGGCTGCAGACTACAGGTGTGGCCTAACCTCTATTGGGGCCGTGGACCCACCCTTTGGGCGTTGGCGGCTATGATATGTGAGGGGGATAACGGTAAGTCTTCGGGGGCTCGCCAGTCCTCCCGTGGTGGGTACCTCCTTGTTTCCCCTCTATGCGGCTCGTACTATCTCCTGTATGATCCCTGATCTCCTCTATGTGTATAATTACTTTGCTCGTGTTCTTGTCTAGGGGGTCTGAATTTTTGTGTGCTGTTACAATTGCTGGCATAATGCCCTTCCCTTTTACACAGATAACAAACTCTTGGCTTTTTCCATGTGTCAGGGGCCTGGGGTTTTGGTCGAGTTGGGGCTCCTTCCAGTGCTTGGATGCTCATCACCATCAACCGCTCCCCCTGTGCCTCCCTGGTTTTCTGGATATTACGGTCGTTCTCCAGTGCTGATTCCCTAAGTGCAGTCACCGTAATACCCCTCCAGTTTGGCATAGAAGTTTGCACCCTGGTTTTCAGTGCCTCCTTCAATCCCTCCATTAATACAGAGACAGCTACTTCCCTGTGGTTGACATTGTCTCTAATATCCTCAACCCCAGTGAATTTAGCCATTTCCATCAAAGCTCTGTGGAAATATTCGGATGCCAGTTCATTCTCTTTTTGTCTTATGGAAAAAATCTTATTCCATCTAACTACGGCTGGGAAATACAAACCTAGTTGTATATTGATTTGCCTGACATTCTCCTGATTGTAAGCATCAGTGAGTGGCACTTCTGCATATAGGTTGCAGTCTGTAATAAATTTTGGGATGTCAATGTTAGAGGGGAGACTCGCTCGCAACACCGTTCACCAATCTTTGTTTGTGGGTTCTTGGGAAAGTCCTAAATCTCTTATATATTTCTGGCATCCGACTAAATCCTTTCTGGGGTCAGGGAATTCTGCCATAATTAACCTCAGTTCCATACGGGACCAGGGACAGTACATTGCAATGTTCCTGATTGGGGTCACCCGCTGAGTGTCAGTTCTCCCGTTAGGGACTGCAATCACCCTAACTGGATGCAACTCAACCACATCTTTCTTGTTTGTCTCTACAATACGGGGAGTCACTGTTTCTGCATAATGGACGGTACCGTACTTACCAGTCGCCACAATCTCATCTGCCCCCTCACTGGCTGATGGGGCCACTGCCCTTGGTGGTTGGGCAATGCCCACCCTTGTGTCGTGTATGGTGGCAGCCAGGGCAAGGGCTGAGATCATGCTAGGCTCATCCTCTACGTTGCTGTAATCTTGGCGAGAAGGTAAAACAGGGTACAAGGTACAAGCGTTAGTTTTAATACATTCGCTGCGCATTTCCCTGACCTCTACCTTTGTATCATTGGTGGTGACACTCTTCTCTCCATCAACATATGGTGGTGGTGGTGCTGTCGCATTCACGCTTCTGCCTGGTTTGGAACTTGCTGTGCGAGCAAGCTCCCTTTGCACATCCCCCTCTTGTTGCCACAAGTTTAAACAATCTGTATGCCTTACCCTTTGCTTTCTGGATTTGAGCAGGCATATTCTAATCCTTACATTGTGTAGTACCTCTGGATCAAAACTACCTATCCCAGGAAATGATGCTTTATCCCCCACAGTCATTTGTGTCCATTCATCACAAAAGGTCTCAGTGTGGGGACCATACTTCCCCCACATTACCAACCGAGCTGACCCCCTGGGTCTCAATTCTGCTGTCTGAACCCTGACTGAGGAACGTCCCTGTGTTGTGCACTTGGCTCCCATTGTGGACCCTTTTAACACGGGAAAACTTCCTAAAATGCTCCAAACACAGTAGTCTAACGGTGGAAGTCCTCAAAGTTCTTCCACTAACTTCTTCTGCTCCGAGTACCACGGATCCGCCCTATTTAGCAGACACGCGTAGCCAGTGCAGGCCCTACTTCGGCCTATATCCCCTGGGCCTTTAGGAGTAACTTACCGTACCCAGTGAATATCTGCCTAAAAGACAATTTTTACACAAATCACGCTTGCATGTGCTTTACACAACGCGTATGATGACGAGATTTACGCACAAATATGCAAAACTTCGTATCACGTTGCGCCACGTATCGCTCACACAACCGTGCGGTCCAATCGTACCACTTATAGACACTTGCTATCTATAAGTTGTAGGATCACTGGAGTCTTCACACTGTGCTCCAAAACAGCCGGCGTGTAATACCAAGAAAAAAAACCTTTAAAACAACAACTTCACAAAGCTTTATCACACTCCGTTGCACGTGTTCACCTAGACCGTGCTCACCAAGTTCACGAGTTTCACCGAGTTCACCAAGCGGGGTTCAATACATTCACACCTTTTTCAGCCCACACTAACACTCTATAGTTTTCTGATCAGAAAAATATCCTTTCCTGTTAACTGATAGCTTTCCCCAGAGGTAACACACTTTATCAATGTTATTCTAATTTGCGTTTGAAACCGGATAGTTATGTGCTATTTGTAGATAAACATCTACTACTCCGCTTTAAATTGAACTATTGTGTGGTTTGTCCTTGGCGTTAGCGATCTTACGCAACTTGCGTAATTACGCAACCGCATGTGCCTTTTCACGCTTGTGCGCGCTCACGTACTTTGTCCGGGCCACGTGTACAAAAGTGCGCCCGCACTAAAACAAATCACACAGTCTAAATGTGAGCGATATAAACTATTGTCGCTCACGAACACACCCCACAATTGCTCTGTTTAACCTAAAAGACTAGGCCAGAGCTGCGTTTTGTGTTCTTACAACTATATCATTAACAAAGTTACTTCAAATGTATATAGCAACACAGATGTATCCGGTTTCACACAAACCTATAAATGACCGTTATAACCTATGGCAACAATATGTGGGATGGATGCAAAGTATGGGTACGCTGTGTGCGCCTTTACGCAAGGTTACACGTGCAAAAGAAAAAAAAAGAAAACATTTTAAATGGCTTTTTTTCCCCTTTGTCCTTGCGGTTCACGCCAGCATCCCTAACCAATGCAGTACAGGCGCGGTTCAGCAGCACAAGATAGCTCAACACAATATAATAATGCTAATCCACCCTTTGCTGCTGGCAAGCGCCTGCAATGTTGTGCAAAAGCCGGGTATGAGACGAGCCGGACGATGCCCTCAACTGAGAAGTTCGATAGACTTCTTGGAAAGCAGCCACTAACCCCTATTGCACACTGTAACTGAAGCCGCTGCGGCTGCTGTAATAAATCCTTTACCTACGTACTCTGTCCCCAGTTAGCGTACACAGTCCCGCACTGTGCACGCACTTTGCGTACACACGCTGGAATAGCCGTGCAGCTTACACTCTGTGCATACACACAGACACGCTGAGAGCACGAGGCAGCTCTAGGTGTGGCAATTACACTATACAAACGCTCAACAGAAACTGAATGCGACACCAGTATTTGATTGTATGTTGTGGTCCAAAGCAGCAACAAGTAATAATATATTTGTAAAAGGGGATTACAATAAGTTAAAATATAAATGGTACAACACAATACAATTCAATCACAGAGTGAGAGAGTCACACCCAATGATACGTACGTTTGTTCGCCTGCGCAACCCGGATCCGGTCCTCTAGTCGATCTGGCAAGATGACCTTAGAGCAAGAGAGAGAGAGTGACCGGCCCAGGTGCAAGGTTTATATACCCTTGCCCAAAATACAATACAATGGGGTTGGATGGTCGTTTACAGTACAGGAGAGGTCATTGGTCGGTTTGAAGAGATGGGCGATGCCTTGATCCAGGGGTGTGTACTGCTGGTCAGCTCTGGATTCCCACCGCATACCAAGTACATAATAAACACAAATATACCTTTAATCTGCCTTTGCGAATAACTATTCGCAACGACATGCGATCTTCTCCAAACCAACACCGGATTATTACTCATAAGTATCCGAACACGTAGATACCATGCATGATGCTCTGATCAGTTACTGTCCCCTCGCATACTGTAAAGGTGTATAATTCCCTTGTTGTGCCTTGCAAATAAGTAAAAGTTGCATGAGGGGAAAGGGGAGACTATGTGCAATGTGTGCACCAAGTTTGGGAAACATGCAATGTGTGACAGATATTTCCATGTTCATTAGGTTACCCTGTCATGCTATCTCCAAGCAACATGATCCTACACATGAAATGACCAACCATTCTCAAGATACACACAAATATATATATATATATATATATATATATATATATTTCCCCGCTTTTATATCTATCTTTCAAAGGTTTTCTAGACTGCAGGCTGCCAGTAGTTAATAATTTGCAACCACAAGCTTGTGTGTATCTATTGGGATATTTGTCTCCCATTGTTCTGGCCCCCACCAAATGATGTCTTGTTTGGTTTGTGTTTGTCTTTCTTCACAGACCAGGGGGTCTGTTCAAACATTGGAGTGAACAAGACATTGTTTTGGAAGGATGTGCATGTTTGGTTAGATTAGTGTGTGTGTGTGTGTGTGTGTGTGAACAGTGACTCGACACAGGCTGGGTCATGTGGCATGTGTCTGTATTAATTTCCATTGCAAGTAAGAATCTTTCTGTAATTGCTCATACCACGCCCGTACGCGCACTCCCGTGGGAGGCGATTGTATGCAATTTGCGAGTATGCTGCACGCACGCCAGACTAAGTACATATATGGATGCCATCTGTGTGGTGTTTGCATGTGGTGTGTGTATTGCAATATTTTCCGACTTCGACAGTACGCTTACGGCTTTATGTACCAGGCAGAAGCTGCACTTTTAAAAACAAAATGATAAACACCAGCGCTAGTTGTTTGTTTAGACTTATAAAGATAAATAGATTATTCCAGGACGGTAGGTTGTAATTTTAATAAATAGTACATTTAATAGACACAATCACTTTAAAACATTAGTATCTTTAAAACAGAGCTAATTAGCAAAGTAAATTCATATATCATGACACAATCATTTGGCTCTTTAGTAATGGCAAGATCATACCCCGGCTAGGACTTCCTCTGGATTGGAATCCACAAAAGATATTCGGAGGTGATTGATGTGTACCACCAGAGTCCTAATAAGTCCCCAGATGAGCACAATTTTGCAAAGATTCCAGAAGGAAATGCTATCCAATTAGTGCCAGGTTGGATCGACTGAATAAGAGTCCAAATGGTGGTGGAAATAATCTCCAATTGTGTGTCAACGCGACTTTATAAGTCTAAGCAAACAGCCAGCGCTGGAGTTCATTTTGTCTTTATATGTTATACCTTTTGGGGACTTACCAACCCCTACACTAGCGGCTAGTGACAGCACATTCATTCATTCATTCTCTATTGCTTTAGAAACTGCACTTTTCTTTGATGAGGGCCATACTATACCAACACTGAGCTTTTATAGAAGGTTCATTGCTTTTATAGAAGGTTCATTGATGACCTGTTATTGTTCTGGAAGGGTCCTCAAGATACCCTTATGAATCTATTTGACACCCATAATGCTTCTGATAGTATTATACAATTCACATATCAAATTGATTCTTATCAAATTCATTTTCTTGATGTGCTGATCAGTTATAGTGATAGTAAAATATATACGTCATTGTATGTTAAAGCAACTGATCTAAATTCACTTTTATGTCATGATAGTTTTCATCCTTTCCCCTTATGCAAGGGACTCCCCTATTCACAATTTTTGCGGGTACGTTGAATTACTTCTGACCCCATTAAAACTGAACAAGAGATTGACAACATAGTCAGTTAATTTGTAGCTAGGGGTTATCCCATACAGGATCTATTAGCAACTAAAGTTAAAGTGATGAGTCTATCTAGGGACTCTTTATTATATGGTCCCTCTAATACAGAAGAGAGAAAACTCCAGGATGTGAGATCCAGAATACCATGGGTCAATAAATATACGCTATCTACTAATAACACCTCCAAGCGAGCAAAAACTCTATGGCCAATTGTCAACACAGATCCAGATCTACCAGCTCTTTTCAATACCCGTTTATTACCTAGTTATACAAGGGGATCAAATATAGCTGATAAAATAGTCAAACTAGATGTCTCTACATTAACTAATTTACTAAATTTAACACATTTTTTAAGACCTAAATTGGGCTGCTTTAGGTGTTTGGGTTGTGCTACATGTAATACATTAATTACGGGGTCTACTTTCAATCGTCCACATACAGGCAAAGTGTTTAAGATCCAACACAGAGTGACCTGTACAACCACGCATGATATTTACATGCTTAAATGTCCCTGTGGTCTTGCCTATATAGGCAAGACCCAAAGACAATTTCGCGAACGTATGGCCCTTCATCGTAGTGCCATCAAATTGGCATTCGAGAAGGAACATATTGATCAGACTGTAGCTCGCCACTGTTAGTGTTTACATGCACGACATAGGGGGTAATTCCAAGTTGATCGCAGCAGGAATTTTGTTAGCAGTTGGGCAAAACCATGTGCACTGCAGGGGAGGCAGATATAACATGTGCAGAGAGAGATAGATTTGGGTGTGGTGAGTTCAATCTGCAATCTAAATTGCAGTGTAAAAATAAAGCAGCCAGTATTTACCCTGCAGAGAAATAAAATAACCCACCCAAATCTAACTCTCTCTGCACATGTTATATCTGCCCCCCCCTGCAGTGCACATGGTTTTGGCCAACTGCTAAAAAAATTTCCTGCTGCGATCAACTTGGAATTACCAAGCCAGTATGCGAGCGATCATTACAGACCATGTTCCTCAGTCATTATGAGGAGGTGATTGCAACAAGATCCTATTACAACGTGAGAGTAGATGGATCTTCACACTTAGGGGGTCATTCCGAGTTGATCATAGTTGTGCTAAATTTAGCACAGCTACGATCATCTCCCCAGACATGCGGAGGGGACACCCAGCACAGGGCTAGTCCGCCCCGCATGTCAGTCCAGCCCCCCCCCCGCACAAGTACAAAAGCAGCTCCTGCGGCTGGCCGGGAGTTACTTGTCGCTGCCCCGGGTCGCAGCGGCTGTGTGTGATGTCACGCAGCCGCTGTGGCCCGCCCCCCGCACAGTCCAGCCACGCCTGAGTTGGCCGGACTGCGACACGAAAACGGCAGCCAAACGCCGCCGTGCCGCCCCGCGACCGCCTCTGCCTGTCAATCAGGCAAAGACGATCACTAGGTAATGACGGCCTTCAGCCATATGGCATGTGCCGGCACATGCGCAGTTCCGACCCAATCGCTGCACTGTGAACAACTGCAGCGTGCGATCGGGTCGGAATGACCCCCTTAATACAGTATCACCTGACGGTTTAAATGAAAATCTGTGTCTGCAATGCTTTTTATAATATTTCTTTAACCTGACTAGTGAGTTGATGAAAATATCTAACTATGTATGCACATTCGAAAGTATTTAAATATTAGCAATTGTTAAGCTAAAATGATGTCTATATACTTGGTTATATTAGCTATATATGTGTTGTCTGGTGGAAGTAGTTTTCACGTGTAATGTGTATTTTGTTTTTAAATGTGTTGTTAGTAGCGTCTCTTAGCATCATGCTGACTACTTCCTGTGCACCGCCTGCCCGGCGCGGTCTTCTGACGTTAGTGTCCGGGGACCAGAGTCTCCACCGTGTGACCCGGGCGCAGGGGGGCAATGCTGGACGGGTTCACTATGATATGCCGGCGGTCGGGCTCCCGGCGACCAGCATACCGGCGCCGGGAGCCCGACCGCCGGCTTACCGACAGTGTGGCGAGCGCAAATGAGCCCCTTGCCGGCTCGCTGCGCTCGCCACGCTGCGCTCGCCACGCTACGGGCACGGTGGCGCGCTACACGCGACACACTATTTTATCCTCCCTCCAGGGGGGTCGTGGACCCCCACGAGGGAGAATAAGTGTCGGTATGCCGGCTGTCGGGATCCCGGCGCCGGTATACTGTGCGCCGGGATACCGTCAGTCGGCATACTGAAGACCACCCATGCTGGACAGGTGAGTTCTATCAACAAATCCAACACTTGTTAAGAGTGCTATATATTGCTGTGTTATTTGTGTCAGTCTGTGAACGCTTGTCCCTGACGACGGGGTATATCCCCGAAACACCATTGGACCAATAAAGACTATCTTTTAAGCATTACCAAGTCTGCTGGAGTGCAGCTGTTATTTCCATACTTGTATTGGGCCACGTCATTGGACCTACTGATGCTTATACTTACAGTACCCATCTAGGAGTGGCCGGGCCAGCCAGCCAGCCAGCCATCCATATCTATCTATACACACACACACACACACACACACACACACACACACACACACACACACACACACACACACACACACACACACACTTGTAATAAGAAGCTTACATTTAAATCCTAGTGGGTTCTGTACCCACAATGCACTTGGACATGATGCATCACAGAGCTGCTATTAAAAAAGGACCTACAATGGAGGGAAAGACCTAACAATTACCTAAAACTAAGCTGGAGACTAAACACTAAATCTAAATCTACTGGTTGGAGGCACTATATTATGAAACAGTGCCTTAGTAGTAGATCTATAGGATCCCAGAGCACCTGCAATTGCCTGTTGACCCTCTGCTGGAAGCAGGCTGTGGTCAGTGGGCGCAGTCAGTGGCTGTCGGTGCTGCTCCTGTACTAAGCTTGATCTCATAAGGGGATTCAGGCTGCTGTGTCTAATAGATCTAAATAAATTGAGGCATACGTAATAGGGGGATCAGTATGTAAAACTGGTGGCAGGAATCTTGACTAGCTGTATGGTAACCGCTTCCCATAATAGGGTCAGAGTTTGCTACAGGTGCAGTATGCTGGCCATTGTCCAACTTTTAAAGGGGCAATCATTTACAAGGCAACACCATACCAAAATACATCCGAGATCGTCCGGCATCCCTCACCTCCGGCAAACTCAGACCCTATTACATATGCCCCATTGTGTTAGTTTTTGGCATTGTTAAATGACTAAGTAGCTGGAGGAGGTGGGAGGGTTGAGGGGAGTTTCGACTCCAGTAGTTAATAGTTAACACCTCCTCAGCTCTCGCCACTAAACCCCAGAGTAGCAGTATCCCCCAAATGAGACCAAAGATGAAAAGGCTGTTCCCAATAAAAAGCATTATATATGACCATCCAATGTACAGGAAATGGTGCTAAAAACTAGCTACTACAGTATTCAACCTTGAGAACCCAGAAAAAAAAAGTTGGGTTGATTGATGAAAGTTGGAATGTGTAGTTTTAGAATATACACATACCGAACCATTTCTGCTACGTCACCCTAGACTACAACAGGGATATTCATAAAATAGGATTTTAGTACCTACCGGTAAATCCTTTTCTCTTAGTCCGTAGAGGATGCTGGGGACTCCGTAAGGACCATGGGGTATAGACGGATCCGCAGGAGCTTGGGCACACTATAAAGACTTAAACTGGGTGTGAACTGGCTCCTCCCTCTATGCCCCTCCTCCAGACCTCAGTTAGAAACTGTGCCCAGGAGAGATGGACATTTCAAGGAAAGAATTTATAAACACGGTGAGTCTCATACCAGCTCACACCACGAACATACCGCAGAAAGTGGTTTTCAATAGAAAACCAGCCTACGGCATGAAAAAGACCCAGCCACATGCTGAGAGAATATGTAACACAACCTGTGTGCCAACACAACCAATAATAAGACACTGCATGCTATAGCATGAACCTCGCCAGCAACAGTCTGACAGAGAAGTAACACCACTATAGTGTAACCAAAAGCAATAACTGCAGACACAGTACGCACTGGGACGGGCGCCCAGCATCCTCTACGGACTAAGAGAAAAGGATTTACCGGCAGGTACTAAAATCCTATTTTCTCATGCATCTTAGAGGATGCTGGGGACTCCGTAAGGACCATGGGGATTATACCAAAGCTCCAAGACGGGCGGGAGAGTGCGGATGACTCTGCAGCACCGATTGAGCAAAACATGAGGTCCTCAGCAGCCAGGGTATTAAACTTGCAAAATTTTGCAGAAGTGTTTGAACCCGAGCAAGTATCCACTCGGCAAAGTTGAACCGCCGAGACTCCTCGGGCATTCGCCCAAGAAAAAACCCCATCTTCCCAGTAGAAGGGGTCTCCACCGACTTCGGTGACGGTAATCCAGTCGAAGAACGAACATGCCAAATAGCATCACAGATCCAGCGTGTAACCGACTGCCTAACACAGTCACCCAAACCATGCTGGGAACATACCAGACAACAGAGCCTCTGGTTCTCCCAACTGAGCCAAATTGGCGACCTAAATATTCAAATCCCTGGCTACTTCGAGAGAATTGGCAGCTAATGCCTAAGTAACCGCCGGCATCAAAATAGACCGATTTCTGTGAAACCCAGAAATCACTCTTGGCCGAACTACTAACCGAGTTCTCAATTCCTCTCTATCCACATGAAAGATCAAACAAGGCTCTTGTGAGACAAAACCACCACTCCCGACACCCGCCTTGCGGATGTCAAAGCCAAGAGCATGACCACATTCCAAGAGAGAAATTTTTGGAAAGAAATTATTAGGCCAAACTGCACTGAAATGGAACCCAACTTTAGGCTTGTATCCACACCGGTTCGTAAAGTATGGACAAGAACGACCTAGCTGAAAACCTCCCATAGGAGCCTTCCTGGATACACACCAAACACATAGTTACGCCAACTACGGAGGTAAAGTTTAGCCATTACTTCTTTCTTAGCCAGAAACAATGAGGAAACGACGTCACTGGGAACATCCCTTTCGGCTTAGGATATGGCATTCAACCGCCACGACGTCAGACGCATCCGCAGTAAGTCTTGCAACACGCCCTGATCTTGTTGTAACAGATCCTCACGTATAGGAAGAGGGCAGGAATCTTCTATGAGTAAGTCATGAAAAACTGGATAGCAAACCTTCCTTGGATAGACCGAATCCAAGGGGATCGCCTGAACCTCTGTTCATCTCACGTTTATCGCCGTCAGAAAAAGTGAAAGCAGAGAGGCCACATAGACCGACTAAAAACACCCACGGTGACACGAGGGTGTCCACAGCTATAGCTTGAGCGTCCCTTGATCTGGAACAATATCCCTGAGGCCTCTCGTTGAGGCAAGACGCCAACATATCCAATTGCGACATTCCTCCAAACTTGTCACCTCTGTGAAAACTTCTCGATGATGACTGAACGTCTCCCGGATGGAGATCGCGTCAGCAGAGGAAATCAATTTCTCCGTCGTTCGCCTCCGGAACGAAGATTGCTAATATAGAGTTTTCCAGACTTTCCACCCAACGGCAAAACTGTGCATCTTCTGCCATTGCCTCTTTCTTGATCCGCCATAGCGGTTTACTTACGCCACTGCTGACAAGTCGTCTAGCAGAACTAACACGGGCAGAACATGAAAAATACGTTTGTCGAAACTAATTTTTAATTTAAGAAAGCTTATAGCAGACAAGCTTTCCTACATGACCTTATCTCCTGGAAATATGTCCCTTGCAAGTACTGCTCCCCCGTCACGGAGATCTGTATGCACGGACACCAGGATCTACACCCGGAACCCAAACCATCATCCCCCTAGGAGGAGAGAACCGAGCCGACACCACAGGAGCGATGTCCTGGCCATTAGGATTATATTCAGGTGCAGGCGAGACCCGGACCACATTTCCAACTGGTCTCTGGAAAGCCACTCTGGCATTAGACCTGCTCACCGAAAAAGGCCTCTTAGGCCGCACCCAACCGGTTTAGTAACGGAACACATTGATGAAGTGTCACAGTAGAGCCGATCCAACTCTGAATCTTCAGACACTCTTTTCACCTGGAAAAACCCCAAACCTTAACCGGTCATTATCTACTCTGAAACCCACCTCCGACATCTGTGTCGTTGGAACCAACAGCCAACCCCTGTGTCGAAGAACAGTCAGAGAGAAACGATATGCACCTTTATACAGGGACAACCGGACAAAGTCCTGATCCTGACGCACCTCTGTATGGCGCCGCGTACTATCTTCCCTTCCAGAGCGGAACGGCAAGAACTATTAGAAAAAACAGCAAGGGGAAACAACCATAACTCAGAATGTTCCCCTTTGGATTCTATAAATAACCCACAGGTCCAATTCTATTCCTGGACCAACTGAAATTGTAGATGAGTGCCCACCGGAGTGGGGACCAGCCCTATAGACTCAGCGACAAGTGGTGGATGTGGAGGAAACAGAAAACGGCATCCACTACTGCGAACCTTCAAGGCTGCAGAACTCTTACCTTTTCACCTTTGACTGTCTGCACAGAAAAGGAAAAAAGAAGGTATCGAACGGTTAAAACGACTGCATCCCACAAAAGAAATGCGTCACCCACCGTTGTGAAGGAGGCTAACTCACGAATTTAGACTTACCCGTGGTATCCGCCGAGATTGACTGAACAGAGGTCACACTAAACATCTGTATACCTCCCTCCAGTATCACTCGGAGACATCCTCAGCCTTTTTCCGGTCACACCTCCTGCTGTCACGTGGCAGCCTGCTGTAATGTTATAAAGTAGAATCAACATAGGCAAGCCAACCCACACTGGGTAGGGTAATTCTATCGGATGGCTACCCGAATACAACACTCCCTCAAGTGCATACAGTGCAAATAAGGTCAAAGTATAGAAATAAAATTTCACTTAGCTGCCTGTGTATGATCCTTTTCGACCGGGCTCTGCATCGACCAGGAGTTGACTGTCATAATTTTCTCTCCGCGTTGAGAAGAGAATAATATTCGGACTCCTTGAGAGGATCGAAAACCAACTCGTCATGGCCAATCTAGAGCTTAATCAACAGAGCGACCAGCACATGATAAGAATAGTATTATTTCAGCATTCATGGGTATACATCATGTAATACACAATAGAACACACATATCCTAACCATGCATATATAAACCTATATCTACATATATACACATATAGATATAACCTATACGCAAGCGGATTGTCCAGACCTGTCAGGTCCCTATTGACAGTAATGTGTTGTGAATGTGTATGACCATGTACTGACGTGCCCCCGATGTGGATCTACCAGGAACGTTATGGTCGACAGAAACTTAGTAAATGTCGACAGCAAGGAATCATAAGCGGGCAAAAAAATAATAATAATCCTGGAACCCCAAGGGGTCCAAGGGAAGCATACAAATATAATTTTGATAACACTTCCCCCACATATACATATATATACAGGTACAAGGCCATAACAGCCTGATAACTTTTTTACCCAGGAATACCGTTGATGCCGACAGGGCATCCACAAACGACTGTATCTTCCCTATCGTGTTTACTGCTTTAAGCACACAAAACACCAACCCGCTAATACTTAATTTTCCGAATCAAGTACCGCCATGCGCCGTCGAAGCCGACAGTTATCCCCACAGCAGCTCGAGGCAAAGCCCGCATACCTGCCGACATATGTCGACTAACCGATAGTGGGTAAACAAACGGAAACAGTGAATTTTTTGTATTATAACAAGAATTATGCGTCCATTATGAAACATAATGCTATATGACCCCCATATAGCATTAAAACACTGTGCCCCCCCTCCATCTTACTATACAGCAAGTCCTGGCTGGGATCTGAGGAAAATGGCACTGACTCTTCTGTGAGGGCTAAGCTCCGCCCCTTCCCGGCGCGCTCTAGCCCCTTAGCATAAATATACAGGCTGGACCTGTATACAGTGTAGATACACTATATACCCTCAAACCTGCCGTTCAGGGCGCCCCCCCCCCTGCGCTCTGCACCCAAGTAACTCGTTGGCATGTGGGAGCACCGGCGCGGCGCGCGACCGCCGGTATGACTGGCGGTATCACGCGCGGCGCCGGGGGCTCATATTACAATAAATGCTGCCCATCCATGGAAGCCGGGGCGAGGGAGAAAAAGGCACGCAGTGCGCTAACGCGCTGGCGGGGGTCGGTCCGGGACCCAAAGCCCCGGCAGCGCCAGCATAAACACTCTAGTGCTGCTCATGTCGCGTGCGGCGCCGGGGCTCACATTACAATATATGCTGCCCAGGGCGCCCTGCACCCATGGAAGCCGGCGGCGGGGGAGAAAGAGACGCGCAGTGCGCTAACACGCGCTGGCGGGGTCCGGGACACGGAGCCCCGGCCGCGCCAGCATAAACACATCAGCCCTGTAACACTGCGCCCTGTAACACTGCTCAGGCCCCCCCAGCACCCGTGGAAGCCTGTGGCGGGGGGTCAATGTCGCGTAGCGCGCTCAAAACATGCTGGCGGGGGAAGAAGACACGGTGCCCAGGCACCGAACACACTTTTAAAGCCAGTCTTATGAAAACAACAGTAACCTGCCACCCAGGGTGCTCCCCCCCCAGCGCCCTGCACCCTGTGAGTGCCGTTGTGTGGGAGCATGGAGCGCAGCACGACCGCTGTACCTCCGTCACTGAAGTCTTCTGCCGTCACTGAAGTCTTCTTTTCTTCCTATACTCACCCGGCTTCTTTCTTCAGGCTTGTGAGGGGATTGACGGCGTGGCTCCGGGAACAAGCAGCTAGGCGCACCAAGTGATCGAACCCTCTGGAGCTAATGGTGTCCAGTAGCCGAGAAGCAGAGCCCTTAAACTAAGAAGAAGTAGGTCCTGCTTCTCTCCCCTCACTCCCACGATGCAGGGAGCCTGTAGCTAGCAGGTCTGCCTGAAAATAACAAACCTAACAAAGTCTTTCAGAGAAACTCAGGAGAGCTCCCCTAGTGTGTGACCCATCATTCCTGGGCACAAAGGTCTGGAGGAGGGGCATAGAGGGAGGAGCCAGTTCACACCCAGTTGAAGTCTTTATAGTGTGCCCAAGCTCCTGCGGATCCATCTATACCCCATGGTCCTTACAGAGTCCCCAGCATCATCTAGAACGTATGAGAAAAGAAAAAAAACCTTCATGTGAGTCGCTCTATTATTTTGAATTAGAAAAACATTTATGCACTGTGTATATACTGTATATACATACTGCTTGCTTTGGAAAGTTCAGGATTCCACATACTTTTGGCAAACATATGTGCTTGTTGAATATCTCATTCGAAATCCTATTAGGTTTTTGGGCCAGTAAAGTTCTTCTACATAAAACAAATTTTTTTTTTTATTGTGGGCAAGGGACATTGTTTTACTGAAAACAGGAAGGGGTATTTCCCAAACTGTTGCCACAAAGTCAGTAGCACACAATACTCTAAAATGTAATTGTACATATGCTGCAGCATTAAGATTTCCCTTCACTGCCCTAAGGCTCAAACCACGAGAAGCAGCACTAGACCATTTTTCCTCTTCCCAGAGCCGTATTTCCCACTAGGCATGTGAGGCACGTGCCTAGGGGAGACACCTGTTGGGGGCTGCATGCAAGTCCCCAACCCCCCCCCCCCCCCAGTCTAGCTGATGTGTCCCCACCGGGCAGCTGCTGCTGGCTACTCCGAGTCCTGGGCTGGCGGCAAAGCCCTGGTTAGTAACACAGCAGCGCAGCCCTGGTACCAGTGTCAGACTGTGGACAGTGATTGATTCGGCGCGGGCGCTCGCTGCTCTGCTAACTCCTCCTCTCTGTTGTTAATGTCCCACTGAGGCTGAGCAGCTCTCCTCCTCTGCTGTGTTAATGTGGTGCATGTCCCCTTGAGGCTGAGCCTGTGAGCCGCGGCGCGGGAGCTCGCTCCTGTTGTCAAATTGACAGCAGAGAGGAGGAGAGAGCGGAGAGAGCCCGCGCCGCTGCTGCGGCTCACAGGCTCAGCCTCAGGGGGACATGCACCACACTAACACAGCAGAGCGCAGAGGACTAGGCTCTGAGAGGAGAGCAGCTCAGTAGAGATGGCTACTGACTCACTGTCTCAACACAGTGACTCGAATCATCAGGAAGTATGAATGATTTGAGTCAGTCACTGTTTAATGAGTGGAGACAGCTGCAGCAGCCTCTCTCAGCCAGAGGGAGGAAACTCAGTCAGTGTGTCCTTCAGTCAGTGTCTTCTGCTGAGTGTCTTTAGCTGTGATTGGCCAGAGGCTATACCAGGTGACACCCAGTGGGAGATGGAGGGAGCAGTCACGACTCACCAGTCAGTGAGTGCTGTGCTGCTGTGCCTGATCCATTTCATGAATCATGATTCATCCGGAGTCTGCCAGTGAGTTGAGACAGTTGTACACTGTGTAGACTCAGTGAATGGATCTGATTCATGCAGCATAAGCCTGCAGGAGGTGGAGCCCCTGTGGTACAGTGTTCTCAACTCACTGTTCCTGCTCAATGTGATTGTGGGTGGCAAACTCCCTGGAGGCTAGATAGTGGATAATATAATAAATACAAGCCCACCTAAAAAAAAAAAAAAAAAAAAAAAAAGCCCATCTAAAATCATCCAATTAGCAAAGTATGCAAAGTAAAAAAAAATGTTTTTATTTGGTTTAGTTACAGACTGAATGATGTGTTTCATGGCTGTTAAGCTTTCTCTCCTCAACCAGAAGTAATGTGCATATTCTGTAACTAGTATGCAATAAGTGGTAATTAATAATATATCAACATAATAACAGTGAATCTATGTTAATATATTATTAACAATCAGTGCATAAGCAGCTGCCTCCCCCAGATGCACTGCACAATCACTGCAGCTGAATAACTCCCTCCATGAGTCCAGCACTGATCTGCCAGCACTGGCAACTCACTGATTCATGTGCAGTCCCTGCAATACATTCCAGTACAAATGAGTCATGACTCATGTGCCGAGACACTGACTGGAGACACTTCACTGAACTGAGTCATGTGTCTCAACTCAGTGAATCACTTTGCCCATGACTACGGCTCAGCCTCAGGGAGACATTAGGTGTCCAATCAGTGAGTCAGATGGAATCAAATTGTCAATCAATGAATGACATCACCAGAGGAGGAGGAGGAGAGAGCAGCAAGTGCCCGCCCCACACAGACGGCACCGCTCACAGCCTCAGGAGGGGGTGGGGACATTAACAGCAGAGGAGGAGAGAGCAGCTCGCGCTGGCGGTGCCGCTAACAGTTTTACGGACATAAATAATTAAGTTAGCAGCAGAGTGATGATCTACAGCATGTTCATTTTCTAATTTCTACCTAAAAAGGTTCAGGTTAGTGGTCCATAAATTAGTGCAATTATTACAAATGTGATATGTTTTCTGTATAACTGATAACTTCTAAATGTGTGGTACATGTAGAGACATGAGTGTGTAGTGGGAGGAGGGGGGGGGTGGGGTGGCAATAATATTGTGCCTAGGGGCGGCCTGACCCTTAAATTCGGCTCTGCCTCTTCCACCAAGCTGTATAGTTGGCAGTACACAGATAGGAAGTGTTCTTCTGGCATCTGCAAAATCCAGACTCATTTGGCAGATTGACAAATGGTGGAGTACAGAGGGGCAGATGTATTAGGAGAATGAATAAGGAACTGATAAATGCAAGGTGATAAAAACACCAGCCAGTCAACTCCTGTCAATTTGCATATTGGAGCTGTTTGGCTGGTGCATTTATCACCTTGCACTTATCACTGGTTTATCACTTCCTTATGCCTTCTCCAGGTTAATACATCTGCCCCAATGTGTTTAATAAAAAATAAATTAAAAAAAAGCCAATATGCCTCAGTACACCAACCAGGAACATGCATGGTGTGTGGAACATTATTTTTGGAGTTAGAGGACAGGACAGTAAGGCAGGCCTTCCCTGACATCCATAACAACTGGGCTCCAGGACAATTTCCAGAGACCAGCACCACCAAACACAACTATCCCGTCTGTGGAAATGTTCTAGGAAACATGGTCCATGGTTTATAACAAAAGACGTTCCAGCAGATCCAACAGTACCACATTCAGTGTATGAGGACAGAAAATAGGATTTTGGTCACCTACCAGTAAATCCTTTTCTCGTAGTCCGTAGAGGATGCTGGGGTCCATATTAATACCATGGGGTATAGATGGGTCCACCAGGAGCCATTGGCACTTTAAGAGTTTAATAGTGTGGGCTGACTCCTCCCTCTATGCCCCTCCTACCAGACTCAATCTGGAAACTGTGCCCGAGGAGACGACATACTTCGAGACAAGGAATTACACAGAGTGGCGAGATTCATACCAGCTCACACAACAGGCAAATCCGGCTAACATGCCCGAACAACTCAGCAACAGCTGAAACAGTAAATAACGCAGAACTTACCTAGGAACCAATGCAGGAAAACGCAGCGCTGGGCGGGCGCCCAGCATCCTCTACGGACTACGAGAAAAAGATTTACCGGTAGGTAACCAAAATCCTAATTTCTCTTACGTCCTAGAGGATGCTGGGGTCCATATTAGTACCATGGGGATGTACCAAAGCTCCCAGTACGGGAGGGAGAGCGCAGAGGCTCCTGCAATACTGCTTGACCAAACGAGGTCATCCGAGGCCAAAGTATCGAACTTGTAAAACTTGGCAAACGTGTTCGACCCAGACCAAGTAGCTGCTCGGCAGAGTTGTACAGCCGAGACGCCCAGGAAGAGCCCACTTTGAGTAGAGTGGGCCTTTACAGATCTTGGACATGGCAAACCAGCCGTGGAATAAGCATGCTGGATAGTGAACCTGATCCAGCGTGAAATCGACCGCTTAGAAGCAGGACACACAATTTTCTTGGGATCATAGAGGACAAACCGAGTCACTTTTCCTATGACGAGCCGTCCTCTTCACATAAATCTTCAAAGCCCTCACAACATCCAAGGCCTTTGAAGCAACTGAGTCGTCAGTAGCCACTGGCACCACAATAGGTTGGTTGACATGGAAAGCTGATACAACCTTAGGCAGGACCTGTAGACGAGTCCTAAGTTCCACCCTGTCTTCATGGAAGATCAGATAGGGACTTTTACAAGATAAAGCCCCCAATTCCGACACGCATCATGCAGAAGCCAAGGCCAACAAAGTGACTGCCTTCCATGTGAGAAATTTGATTTCAGCCTCCTGTAGAGGATCAAACCAATCCGACTGCAGGAACTGCAACAGCACATCAAGATCCCAGGGTGTCGTTGGTGCCACAAAGGGAGGCTGGATGTGCAGAACCCCTTTCAAAAAGGTCTGAACCTCAGGGAGGACAGCCAATTGTTTTTGGAAGAAGATGGACAAAGCAGAGATCTGGACCTTGATGGAGCCCAATCTCAGTTCCATATCCACCCCTGCTTGCAGGAAAAGGAGAAAACGTCCAAGTTGAAACTCCACCTCAGGAAACTTCTTGGACTCACACCAAGAAACATATTTTTTCCAAATGCGATGGTAATGTTTAGCCATTACCCCCTTCCTAGCCTGTATCAGGGTAGGAATGACCTCACTCGGGATACCCTTCCGAGCTAAGATTTGGAGTTCAACTGCCATGCCGTCAAACGTAGCCGTGGTAAGACGTGATAAGCGAATGGCCCCTGCAGTAACAAATCCTCCCGAAGAGGTAAAGGCCTTGGATCTTCCAGCAGAAGGTCCAGTAGATCTGCGTACCAAGCCCTCCTTGACCAGTCCGGAGCAATGATGCTTGCCAGAACCTTTGTTCTTCTTACCAGTTGAAGAACCTTTGGTATCAGAGGAAGTGGAGGGAACACATACACTGACGTGAACACCCACGGTGTTACCAGTGCGTCCACCACCACTGCCTGTGAGTCTCTTGACCTTGAACAGTACCTATCCAGCTTCTTGTTGAGGTGGGAGGCCATCATGTCTATGTGAGGAATCCCTCACCAACCAGTTACCTCCTTGAACACCTCTGGATGGAGATCGTGTCTGCTGAGGAAGTCTGCTTCCCAGTTGGCTACTCCCGGAATGAAGATTGCAGACATCGCCACCACGTGCCTTTCTGCCCAGAGGAAGATTCTTGACACCTCTGACATGGCAGCCTTGCTCTTCATTCCGCTTTGTCGCTTCATGTAGGCCACTGTAGTCACGTTGTCCGACTGCACCTGAACAGCCCGATCCTGTAGAAGGTGTGCTGCTTGCAGAAAGTCATTGTACACGGCCCTTAGCTCCAGAATGTTTATCGGGAGAAGGGATTCTTCCAAGGAAGGTGGTCGGATCAAGGTTTCCCCCTGAGCGACTGCTCCCCAACCTCTTAGACTTGCATCTGTGATTAGAAGGATCCAGTCCTGAACACCAAACCTTCGGCCTTCCAGAAGGTGTGGTAGTTGTAGCGACCTGAGGAGCGAAATCCTGGCTTTCGGTGACAGACGTATTCTCTGGTGCATGTGTAGGTGAGATCTCGACCACTGGTCCAAGAGATCCAGTTGAAAGGATCGAGCATGAAACCTTCTGTATTGTAGAGCCTCGTAGGAGGCAACCATCTTCCCCAGAAGGCGGATGCACTGATTAACCGAGATCCGGGTAGGCTTTAAGACATCCCGGACCATTGATTGAATCACCAATGCTTTCTCCACCGGCAGAAACACCCTTGCACTTCCGTGTCTAGGAACATCCGCAGGAAAGACAGCCTCCTTGTCGGCTCCAGATGGAAGGTTCAGGATCAAACCGTGCTCCTTGAGCAGATGTGTCGTGAGAGCAACTTCTCCCTGGACGACGCCTTGATCAGGAGATCGTCCAGATACGGAATTATGTTCACCCCTTGCTTGCGCAGGAGAACCATCATCTCCGCCATCACCTTGGTGAAGACCCTCGGTGCTGTGGAGAGGACAAACGGCAGCGCCTGAAACTGATAGTGATTGTCCAACAGTGCAAACCTGAGATATGCCTGATGCGGAGACCAGATGAGAATGTGGAGGTACGCATCCCTGATGTCAAGGGACACCAGGAACTCCCCCTCCGTCAGACCTGAGATGACAGCTCTCAGAGTCTCCAACTTGAATTTGAACTCCCTGAGGTAGGGGTTCAAAGATTTTAAGTTCAGAATTGGCCGTACTGAACCATCCGGCTTCGGTACCACGAAAAGGTTCGAATAGTAACCTTTGTTCCACTGAGGAGGTGGAACTGGAACAATGAATTGTTCTGTCTGCCAGCAGAGCTGGCAAGCCTGACTTGAAGAAACAGTGAAGCGGGAGATCTTGAGACTACAGCCTGTACCCTCTGGACACTATATCCAGTACCCAGGGGTCCAGGCCAGACGACACCCAGACATGGCTGAAATGCCTGAGTCTTGCCCCACCTGACCTTCCTCCAGGCCTAGCTGTCCACCGTCATGTGGAGGACTTTGGGGTATCAGAAGCAGGCTTCTGGTTCTGGGAGCCACCAGGAGCAGGCTTCTTTCCTTTAGCAAGACCACCTCTGAAGAAGGTGTTCAAAGGCTTGTTCTTTCTAGGCCTCATGGGCCAAAAGGGCTGTGACGTGGCTGGTGTAAAAGGCTTTGTCGTAGCCGGCGCAGCTGAGGGGAGAAAAGGAGACTTACCCACTGCAGCTGTGGCAATTCACGCATCTAGCGCCTCCCCAAAGAGAGCCTGACCTGTATAAGGTAGGCCCTCCACACTCTTCCTGGATTCTGCTTTCCATTGGCACAGCCAGAGACCCCTGCGAGCCAAGACGGACATGGAGGAGATCCCTGCAGCCATGGAACCCAGGTCCTTCATGGAATCTACCAGGAGCCCTGCAGAATCCTGAATATTACGTAAAAATAAATCAACGTCACATTGTAGTCGATTCCTCCTGCAGAGTGATTGACCACCTGGCAATAGCTTTAGAAATCCAAACACAGGCTATAGTAGGCCGTAGTATAGCCCCTGAAGCCGTGTAAATGGATTTTAGCGTAGCATCCACCTTGCGATCTGCGGGTCCTTCAACGCGGTAGATCCTGGGACTGATAATACAACCTGTTTGGACAGCCTGGAGACAGAGGCGTCGACAATCGGCGGAGACTCCCACTTTTTTCTATCTTCTTCTGGGAAGGAAAGAGCAACCAAGACCCTCTTACGGATCTGGAATTTTTTCTCCGGATTTTCCCAGGCTTTTTCAAAGATAGCGTTTAATTCCTTAGATGCTAGGAAGGTGAGGGGGGGCTTTTTACGGTCTGTGAAAAAGGCCTCCTTAACCTGCTCAGGAGTTGTGTCAGTAATGTGTTACACATCCCTCATGGCTTCAATCATCAACTGCACCCCCTTAGCAAGTGATACCGTCCCCCTCGACACATCTCCATCACCGTCTGCAGTGTCAGAATCGGTGTCCGTGTCATCCTGCATAATCTTGGCAAGTGCACGTTTGTGAGAATGTATGGCAGGGGACCCCGAGGAAGCAGTATCAGACCATACAACCATAGAGGATTGCAGTACCTGAGTTGCATGCTCAGTTCTAGCAACCCTATCTGAAATCTGAGAAATAGTCCCCCTAAGAGAGGCTAACCATTCCGGCTCTCTATCTGGGATCTGCGCTACAACAGTGCAATCCTGATTACATGGGATGGGATCTTCCTGGGAAGATAAATCCTCTGCAGCATATGAAACAGAGTCTCTAGACATGTTTGCAAATACACACCAATCACCCCACATACACACAGGGTACTGGGCAGACAGAGTTCTCCCCCCCCCCCCAAGAATGTCAGAGAGACACAGAGATTGGAGCCAACCCACACACAGCGCTATTATAGGGAGACCCCAAACCAGCACTGACTGTGTCCCTTAATAGGTGACACAGCCTGTACACAGCCTCCCCTCCCTTCTACAACCCCCTGGTACCATACAGATAGCTGGAGGTTCTCTGGAGGGACCTGTTCTTCCACTGGCAGTGTGCTGCAGGCAGGAAAATGGCGCTGAACACTGCTGGGTCTGCTCTGAGGAGAAGATCCGCCCCTTAATGGCGCTGTCTTCCTGCTCTTTTGAGATTATACTGGCCTGAGGATTTTTTGCTGGCCTAGATCTGCAGACCCAGACAGGCTTGATTTGGTCAGTGTAGGGTCAAGTGCTGGCTCAGGGCGCCCCTCACAGCGCTGCACCGAAGTACCGCTGAGCCGTTCGGGATTAACTGCGCTCCTACCATTAAGTCGCCATCTTCACACTGACCCCCCGATTGTGAGGGGGGACAGTGACTCACTCGCCACACTTCAGCTCTGCAAGGGGGTGGCGGCTGGCTGCTGGGGTGAGGGTTCCCCTGTGGCGGGGCGCGATCTGTCCCCTCTGGAGCTCAATGTCCAGTCAGCGGAGACAGTGGCTCAGACCCCGCATGGCAGACACTGCTCCCCCTCTCAGTCCCTCGTTGCAGGCAGGCTGTTGCCAACAGCCTTCTGTAAAAAAATAAACTCTAGAATAAACTTTTTCTAAGTAAGCTCTGTAGAGCTCCCCTAGCTGTGACCGGCTCCTCCGGGCACATTTTCTAAACTGAGTCTGGTAGGAGGGGCATAGAGGGAGTAGCCAGCCCACACAATTAAACTATTAAAGTGCCAATGGCTCCTGGTGGACCCGTCTATACCCCATGGTACTAATATGGACCCCAGCATCCTCTAGGACGTAAGAGAAAAATGATTACTTTTTTTTTTTTTTTTTTAACACCCTGTATGATGTCACTCTGGAGCACTGAAAACATGTTCTCTAGAGTCCAGTGATGGTGTAAGTTACACCATTACAGATGTTCCACATTACACATGTGGAAGTTGCTGAGCCATGGAAACCTATTCCATGGGTGAGATTCAATTGTTTGAAAAGTCAGTTGGATGTCTGTTTTTCCTATCTAATAGACAGGAAAAACCAGACACCCAACTGACTTTTCAAACATTTGAATTCCCCCCCATGAATCTCTGGACAGAAAGTCTCTGGAACTTATGTTAGTTCCAGAAGCAGTTTGGAATTCTGGATCTGATTCAGAGACATACATAAATCTGACAGTTTACATACATCGCCGATGGTGAGATAACGGAGCATGCACAGATATCAATGTGTGAGATTGCAGTGTCCAAGCCGTAGTGTGACTAACTTGCTGGGAGCAGAGTATTAATCCCATCTTTTGGGCATGCTAAAGCTAGCAACTTTAGCTATGTGAATATCATAATCAGCATGAGTAACCAGAGTATTAGTCAGATGACCAATACTACATCCTTGCACACAGTAACGGACCAAAGAAACTGGTAGGTGTCTATATACACCAGGTGCCTCCTGCGACACTTGCATATTATTGCACAGCACAGTGGCTGTGTAATACAACAATCTATGAATCAGGCCCTCTGTTGCAACACTCAGACTGTTTATGCACACGGCGGGCCCGTTCTGTGAGCTTGCATGGCCTACCGCTTCACAATAACATCACTCACTTGACTGCGGCAGAAATTTGACTAATGGCCTAATTAGAAAGGTGGCATCCTAGAACAGTGCCACATGAAAGTCACAACCCATTCTACTGCAAATGTAGATTACAGTTATATACTTTTTTTTTTTTTTTTAAAGCACTTGTTAGCATTAGGGGTTGGGATTGTGTGACCGGCGGTCACATAACTGTATCCCAGCATTAGGTGTTGCTGAGATTGCCAAACACTACGTAGGTGTGCCCAGTGCTATTCTTCAGCAGGAACTCGGTTCCTGAACCTCTCATTAAATATGACATAATCAGGAACTGTGTTCCTGAACCTGTCCTGGGCCAAAACTTATTTTCTATAAGATAGTTTTTAGAAAACTGGACTTTAAAATAAAGCTTATCTAAAACTTTTTACAATAGCTCCACCCCCAGACCCATAGTTCCTGAACCTATTTTTCCAGAAAAATCCTACTGGGTACTCCAGTCCTCAAGTCCACCAGGTCATGTTGTGATTGTCTCTCATACACAGGTGAGTTAATCTATGTTGCTGGGACAGTAATTGTCCCACCTGCTTGACAAGGCAGAAATCCTCAAAACCTGATCTGTAAAGAAAACTTGTGGGTTCAGCCCTCAAGTGTTTGTAAATGTAATATGTACACAATCACTTGTGTGTTACAAACCCCTGTAAATATCAAACCGTTTGTAAAAACAAACAAAAATAGGTGTGTGTCTGGCATTGATGTTTCAGAGTTAAGGCCCATGGGTTTGATTCCAGCCAATGTTCTATATTTGGCTATATAATAAAATTACATTGTAATTTAATGCTTTATGTTCTTAGTGGGTTACTGCAATGAGAACTTTGTTCATATTGAATTTAGGTATCTTGTGCAACCTGTCCATAATCTTCAGTTTCCAAATATTATATGCAACACATACAAGATTTGCAAATATGGAAATATCCCTTTTCCTTAGAGAATGATAAGAAAGACCAGACCACACTTGATTTATATAATATATATTTATAGAATATTTTCCTTTTTTATTCCATCGGACCATATTGACATTCCCAATACATTTTCTTTTAACTTTTTCCTTAAAAAATGTCTTAAACACAAAAAAAATATTTCAGACAATCTATATACATATTTCCAGGAATTTGGTGTTTGTTTTTTTTAAACAATAAAAGCATTTAAATGTGACAATTTTTTTTAGATACTTAAATTGTCTCTCATTGCCCACTTCAAGTCCCTGCCTAGTTCCCAAGTGCTTTTATTCTCTGTATCCCCCATTATAATTACAAATTATACATAATTCCTAATATTCCCAGCCTTGCCATAGGACACAGTGCATAATTTATATTTTTATATTTTTTTTTTTAGCGACAGCAAAATAAGGGGGTATTTTTTTTCCCATTGATTTTAGTTGTAGTTTTTTTTTTAAAGGTTTTTTTTTCTGTTTTTGTTTTGTTAATAAAAACTTTCCAAAAGAAATTCCATATTTACATAGTGAATAAATAGATAATTATTACACCTGATCCTGCCTTTCAGGAAGAAAAGCTGTTAAGAGGTACTGGGGAGAATATGGCTTGAAACTTGAGGCTGTTGACCATAAATTAGAAAGAATACAAATAAAAAACACAGAAAAAGAAAATTACAAAAACAAAAAAACAAACAAACTGGTGTTAAAATGGATGGAGCAATTTTGCTAGGAAATATTGAGTTTGATACTTGCATCTCAGAATTAAACATAAGTTGAGTACATTTTGATTGTGAATGGATTTACAGCAGTTTACATAGTCCTTGTGTCTGGGCTCTTGGTTAAGCCATTTAGGGCACACAGTCTCAGCATGTTTTCGGAGAAGACTGATTAGCGCCATAAAATGGAAATAAATACCCTATGGTTTTTTCTAATAGTTTCTATAGAAGGTTAGGTCCTGGTTTTTCTGTAGTGTTTTGAAGTGCTACGGTATACCACCCGACGGCAGCTGTGTTTTCTGAGGTTTCAACAGATATATAATACTGTAGGCTGTATAAGCAGACATTTACCTAGGACATGTATCAAATTAAGGACTTCCCTAACATCAATGCTTGTAGCCCTTCTGGTATCAGCAGGTCTGTTTTACATTGCTCTTATGGTATTGGGTAGTCCACAGAGTGTTAGAGGCTTCACTGACTTTAAAGAGTGTCACTTTGTAGGTCTGTGTGAAAGGGACTGATCGTACGTCGACCACGTGATCAATGTGTTTTTGTTTTACCAATTTTGTCCAGCATAACACATGACCTCATCCTACACCATGAATAAAATGATCCCTCATTTATCCAGACTCTGGATCTGTGCAATTTGGCCTTTCTGCCATGTGTGATCAGGTTAGTCACACTGTTTGATGAACTACTGAGTGGCGTTTAGGGCAAGCATTAAATGTGCTTTGTGCGAACAGAGGTCTGGGTTAACAAAAAAAAATAGAAAAGGAAGAGATGCTCAGATTTCCCATGTCACAGCTCCCCTGTAGTGCAGGGTGTCCCAACTGGCTCATGCAGCATGGCGGTATGAAACGTTTTCAGAAATGTGTAACCTTGTCTCTCTTCGGGAGCAGATCTACCTATACGAGTCACTCCTGTACTAGTGTATGTAATTACACACACTGCATGTTTAGGTGGCTGGGATTTGTGCGTATCAGTTTCCATGACTGCGTCTGTCGTGTAAGGTTTTAGTGTATAAGTTTCTGGATTTGTACATGCTACCTGTGAGCCTGCAACGTACTGCTGTAAGAAGTGCTGTTTAGAAAGTGGTACCCTCCCCCAGCTAACTCCTGGTGGCATTTCAGCATAGCACTGGCACACCCTCTGCAGTCACCAGCCGCCCAGTTCCTGGGTCATAGGTCCCTGCCAGGTAGTAGAGGTTTTGCCGGTCCTGGTAGCGCTTGCTGTGGCTCATCTTATCATACTGCTGGCGGCTCACCACCTGGCACTTGTGTGAGATTGTCTGTACGTCATTCTCATCCTCATGGGATGACTGGTACAACGCGTTCTGTGGGAGCGAGGAGAAGAAGAAGTTATTATCAGGAATATTCCATTTATTTCTGTCTTTTTAATGTGCACCACTGTTTGTAAAAAGGTTTTGTTTCAGTTTTATAAAATTCATTTTTTCTATTATTACCCTAAATAACAATTTAATAGCAGCATCCAAGTCATGGCTAAGGAATGCAGGAT
This sequence comes from Pseudophryne corroboree, assembly GCF_028390025.1. NCBI lineage: Eukaryota > Metazoa > Chordata > Amphibia > Anura > Myobatrachidae > Pseudophryne > Pseudophryne corroboree. The sequence continues at coordinate 522,345,913 of NC_086446.1, read as the reverse complement.
TAAAATAGATAAATATTGTACTTTTTTGGGTACTGGATGCAGTTGTAAAATAACCTATACCAAAAGCTGGGTCAGTCACAAATGCTGGGAAAATGGGATTTCCCGTTTTATGCATTGCACCTTCACCAATACAATGTACAGGTATCTTGTGTTATCTAACATTTAACACAAAGGAGGTATCTTGTGTTATCTAACATTTAACACAAAGGGCGGTGTATCCTATTATCCGCAGTAAAATATCGGTTGCGAAACAAGTACATTTTTGCACTTATTTCAGATGTTTCACCAATTTCATTTTACAAACTATAATATTAGATCGCCCGTTAAAAAAAAAAATATGTTTTTTCTCCTGAAAACACAGGTTCAGTAAAACCTGTGTGTTTTCATGAGAGAAAGCCCCGTTTTCAAGCTGTACCTGGGGATTTGGTTTTGCCTGCCAAAGAACACAATGGTATGATTGGTCCCCACTGACTCTTATTTGTCATTCTTATAGTGCACTTCATACATATCAATACATGAAGCATGCATTAAGTGGATAAGTATGAATAAGCCCTCTGGAAACCTGAAAACATCTGTCAGCCTGTGAGCACCATAGATATTTCTCAAAGTTCAACCATCTATGCCTCACCTTGCCATCGCTGTGCCTCTTGCCCAACTTTGTTTCTTCAGGATGGTAAAACCATTTCACTTTAACCACCATGTTGCCGCCCCAGGACTCCCACATGCTCTCAATGCGTCCAATATAGGGCAAGTTTGGGCGTCCGGCAGACAGGAAAACGGCACATTCCCCCACGTGCAGATTCTCCTTTCCCCGAACTATCGACTTGTAGAAGAGTTTTCTGGCTTTCCCTTTCATTCCCCGCCTCTAGAGGTAGAAGACATAGAACTTGTTAGCCAGTAACAAATAGCTGCCAGATCTAACTAGATTTATATACCAGACATAAAAGAGCAGAGTGATAAAGTATTGGCAAAATTACACGAAGACATGGAACTTATGGACATAAGACCGCATCACATTGTCTCATTCCCATTGCTATCAACAACAACAAACACACAAGGTATTGATTTGAATGGGTGGTCTTCAGTTTGCCGCCTGTTGGGTCCCGGCGCACAGTATACCGGCGCCGGAATCCAGACACCTTTTCTCCCTCTTGGGGGTCCACGACCCCCCCTGGAGGGAGAATAGATAGCGTGTGTAGCGCGCCACCGTGCCCGCAAGGGGCTCATTTGGGCTTGCCACGCTATCTGTATGCCGGCATGCTGTGTGCCGGACCCCCCCAACAGCCGGCATATCATACTACACCCATTTGAACATGGGATACTCTCCTGTCATCGTGATGTTAGAGCATTAATAACGAACCTTCTCTTTCTTTTTTAAACCACTAATTGTTCTATATATGATAAAGGAGTACTTTGTTTTGTCTATTTTACGGACAGTTCTGCCATTTTTTATAGAAAGACATACATGACAACACATCTCTGAATACATTTATCTTAGAGCAAAATAACTGTAGGGAGCCTGCTGCTGCTTCTCTTCACAGTTCCCAGGGATGCAGTGTGCGGGTGCGTAGGTGATGTAATGACATCACCCGCAATGTGAGGAGCCTGGGTGCTAGTTGGACCCAGTTTGATCCAGCCGGCTGTGGTGATGACAGGAGAAGCAGCCAGTGGGAGGCCATGCAGCGGGAAAGCGGGAGCAGTGACTGTGGGGAGAGGAAGGACTGAAGCTAGGCAGCATGACCACTTGTCAGGTAAGTTATGCAAAGGGGGGTTTCTTCATAAGGGAAGGAACGATCGTATGCAAAGGGGGGGGGGATCTGCAAAGAGTGAGTTATCTTCACAAAGGTTTTCTTTTATTTTTTTACACAAGAGGGGATCTGCAAAGGGTGGAGGATCTGCACAGAGGGGATTATTGTACAGGGGGCTATTATGCAGGGGACTGGAAGGGCAGTATCTGCAAAGTTGGGTATTTGCAAGGAGAAGGGTATTGTACAGGGGGCTATTAAGCAGGGGAGTGGAAGGGGGGGTATCTGCACAATGGGGGGGATTTGATGTCATTCTTAAATGTGCACATTATTATTGGTGCTGTTGTTTGATGGCATCATTATTAATGCTATTTTTAAATGTGTTATTATTATTATTGGTGTTATTTGACGCCGGTAGATCACCGGTAAGTAAGTGAACAAAAAGTAGATCCCACGTCCCAAAAGTCCGGCCACCCCTGTCTTAGAGCAAAACAAATGAAAAGCTTTGTCTGGATAGATAAAGAGTGAGATACAGAAGCTAGAAAAATGAAGAAATGGGCTTTGCAAAACCTGCAGTTGAACAAGCCTATAAATGTCCACTGACCAAAAACTAGACCAGCTGTTTCTTTTACTCAACTTGCATACATTTTGTAGTGGGGTCTATAATTTACAGTATGTGGATTCTCACATTTGCTGAACACTTATTAAAGGTAAAAGGGAGATTAGGCACAAGCATGCTCACCTGTGTAGGCTCTCCAGACCATTTCCAGAGCTGGCGTGCAGGGAGAAAGGCAGAAATCTTTGGCCGATTTTCTACCGAGGGCAGGCGTTGCTGTCTAGGTATGGACTCTTTGGTTTTAGGAAAGTTTGAAGGGGTCCCTTTCCTCCTCTGTTTCGCTTTCTGTCCTGAAACAAAGCACCCCCGGGAGCTTTGACCACTCTCCTCCGTGTGTTGTGTCAGCAAAGAAGGTACAGGGTGTGTGAGGCAGGGCTGTAGGAGCATGGTAGAGTCCACTTCATCTGAACTCTCTGATGAATCCTCATTGTCTGTAGAGCAAATACTAGAACTGGACATTGATCCAGAGCTAGAAGATGAAGACGACCCAGAGGAAGAGGAAGAAACAGATAGTCCTGCCAGAAATCTTGATGGAACACTGGCCCGTAGACCCCCCTCATTTTCATCATGGTCAGAGTATGAGCAGTCACTGTCACAGTTCACACCATACTCTCCTTGCCCAGTGTACTTTCCAAGCGTTAAGCCCATGGGTAGGTGGTCATGTAACGGTGGCTTTCGCTTCTTGTCCTTCGTCAGTCCTGATGCAGAACTGTAGCTCTGTCCAATACGAAGCCCAAAGTCTTTATCACACAGCAGGAGAGCTTTACCATTTTTTGTCTTGGGGGACATAACTCCCTCATGATCAAGTTTCACTAAAAACTCATTTGCCTTCCGTTTACCCACTTTCCCCTTTTCTTCCTCCTCTGGCCTCTCTCCTCTCTTTGTCCGTACAGGCTTCTGCCCAGTTGTAATCCCAGTACTGGCACTGCCCCCGAAGGGACTGTACGAGTTGGCCAAACTGCTGAAGGAATCCGCACCAAAGCCATTACCAAATACATGAGGCTGCTCACGGCACTTTTGTTTCTTGACACTCCCTTGTGACTGGAAGGGATCATGAAGCCCACTAGTCTTGTTCCCAGCTCTGCGCTTGCCTTGAGCAGGCCAGACCATTAATTCCACACTTGCTGAGCGGCCTAGAAAGTTGGTGGCAGGCAGCGGAGTCTTTGCACCTGAGTTGAATACATCCATTTTATCTGTAAAATATAGCAATGAAATACAAATGTGTGCAAAAAGTGTTTTCAGTTCAAACCATTGTGATTCTTAACAATGGCACAGATCTTGCACTGAGGTACAGTGGGTCAGCATCGTGAACATCTGAAGACATGGATCATTTACAGGAGTGCAGAGTTAGCCTGCACCAATGGACTTGCAATTTGTAACCCCTTTTAAGCAGTAAGTATAGGTTGTATACAGGAAAATGGTTGAGAGTGTGAAATGTAACACCTGTGGAAGGGAGGACTTGCTTTTACCAATAGCAACTAGATTGTTGTATAATAGTTAAGTAAATATAGAGTCCTAAGGGCAATTCTCCATGAGGCAAGGGATAGCTACACAAATTCAAACTACATACTTCTCCAAAATTCCAAGATTTTAGTGGGTCTTAAGTAAGGCATTGCTACTAAGCAATTAAGTTTTTATGTAACAACAATTTCTTACAAGACCAGGTTAAAAGGAAAAAAAAATAAGAATTTACTTACCGATAATTCTATTTCTCATAGTCCGTAGTGGATGCTGGGGACTCCGTAAGGACCATGGGGAATAGCGGCTCCGCAGGAGACTGGGCACATCTAAAGAAAGCTTTAGGACTATCTGGTGTGCACTGGCTCCTCCCCCTATGACCCTCCTCCAAGCCTCAGTTAGGATACTGTGCCCGGACGAGCGTACACAATAAGGAAGGATTTTGAATCCCGGGTAAGACTCATACCAGCCACACCAATCACACCGTATAACCTGTGATCTGAACCCAGTTAACAGCATGATAACAGAGGAGCCTCTGAAAGATGGCTCACAACAATAATAACCCGATTTTTGTAACAATAACTATGTACAAGTATTGCAGACAATCCGCACTTGGGATGGGCGCCCAGCATCCACTACGGACTATGAGAAATAGAATTATCGGTAAGTAAATTCTTATTTTCTCTAACGTCCTAAGTGGATGCTGGGGACTCCGTAAGGACCATGGGGATTATACCAAAGCTCCCAAACGGGCGGGAGAGTGCGGATGACTCTGCAGCACCAAATGAGAGAACTCCAGGTCCTCCTCAGCCAGGATATCAATTTTGTACAATTTTACAAACGTATTTGCTCCTGACCAAGTAGCTGCTCGGCAAAGTTGTAAAGCCGAGACCCCTCGGGCAGCCGCCCAAGATGAGCCCACCTTCCTTGTGGAGTGGGCATTTACAGATTTTTGGCTGTGGCAGGCCTGCCACAGAATGTGCAAGCTGAATTGTACTACAAATCCAACGAGCAATAGTCTGCTTAGAAGCAGGAGCACCCAGCTTGTTGGGTGCATACAGGATAAACAGCGAGTCAGATTTCCTGACTCCAGCCGTCCTGGAAACATATTTTCAGGGCACTGACAACGTCTAGCAACTTGGAGGCCTCCAAGTCCCTAGTAGCCGCAGGCACCACCAATAGGTTGGTTCAGGTGAAACGCTGAAACCACCTTGGGGAGAAACTGAGGACGAGTCCTCAATTCCGCCCTGTCCGAATGGAAAATCAGATAAGGGCTTTTTCAGGATAAAGCCGCCCATTCTGACACGCGCCTGGCCCAGGCCAGGGCCAACAGCATGACCACTTTTCATGTGAGATATTTTAACTCCACAGATTTAAGTGGTTCAAACCAATGTGACTTTTGGAACCCAAAACTACATTGAGATCCCAAAGTGCCACTGGAGGCACAAAAGGAGGCTGTATATGCAGTACCCCTTTTACTAACGTCTGAACTTCAGGGACTGAAGCTAGTTCTTTTTTGGAAGAAAATTGACAGGGCCGAAATTTGAACCTTAATGGACCCCAATTTCAGGCCCATAGACACTCCTGTTTGCAGGAAATGTAGGAATCGACCCAGTTGAATTTCCTCCGTCGGGCCTTACTGGCCTCGCACCACGCAACATATTTTCGCCAATTGCGGTGATAATGTTTTTGCGGTTACATCCTTCCTGGCTTTGATCAGAATAGGGATGACTTCATCTGGAATGCCTTTTTTCCTTCAGGATCCGGCGTTCAACCGCCATGCCGTCAAACGCAGCAAGTCTTGGAACAGACAGGGTCCTTGCTGGAGCAGGTCCCTTCTTAGAGGTAGAGGCCACGGATCTTCCGTGAGCATCTCTTGAAGTTCCGGTTACCAAGTTCTTCTTGGCCAATCCGGAACCACGAATATAGAGCTTACTCCTCTCCATCTTATCAATCTCAGTACCTTGGGTATGAGAGGCAGAGGAGGGAACACATACCCTGACTGGTACACCCACGGTGTTACCAGAGCGTCTACAGCTTATTGCCTGAGGGTCCCTTGACCTGGCGCAATACCTGTCGAGTTTTTAATCATGTGGAAGACTTCTGGGTGAAGTCCCCACTCTCCCGGGTGGAGGTCGTGCTGAGGAAGTCTGCTTCCCAGTTGTCCACTCCCGGAATGAATACTGCTGACAGTGCTATCACATGATTTTCCGCCCAGCGAAGAATCCTTGCAGCTTCTGCCATTGCCCTCCTGCTTCTTGTGCCACCCTGTCTGTTTACGTGGGTGACTGCCGTGATGTTGTCCGACTGGATCAACACCGGCTGACCTTGAAGCAGAGGTCTTGCTAAGCTTAGAGCATTGTAAATGTCCCTTAGCTTCAGGATATTTATGTGAAGTGATGTCTCCAGGCTTGACCATAAGCCCTGGATATTCCTTCCCTGTGTGACTGCTCCCCAGCCTCGCAGGCTGGCATCCGTGGTCACCAGGACCCAGTCCTGAATGCCTAATCTGCGGCCCTCTAGAAGATGAGCACTCTGCAACCACCACAGGAGGGACACCCTTGTCCTTGGTGACAGGGTTATCCGCTGATGCATCTGAAGATGCGACCCGGACCATTTGTCCAGCAGGTCCCACTGGTGCGTGGAATCTGTCGAATGGGATTGCTTCGTAGGAAGCCACCATTTTACCCAGAACCCTTGTGCATTGATGCACTGAGACTTGGCTCGGTTTTAGGAGGTTCCTGACTAGCTCGGATAACTCCCTGGCTTTCTCCTCCGGGAGAAACACCTTTTTCTGGACTGTGTCCAGGATCATCCCTAGGAACAGAAGACACGTCGTCGGAACCAGGTGCGATTTTGGAATATTGAGAATCCAATCGTGCTGCCGCAACACTACCTGAGATAGTGCTACACCGACCTCCAACTGTTCCCTGGATCTTACCCTTATCAGGGAATTGTCCAAGTAAGGGATAACTAAAATTCACTTCCTTCGAAGGAATATCATCATTTCGGCCATTACCTTGGTAAAGACCCGGGGTGCCGTGGACCATTCATACGGCAGCGTCTGAACTGATAGTGACAGTTCTGTACCATAAACCTGAGGTACCCTTGGTGAGAAGGGTAAATTTTGACATGAAGGTAAGCATCCTTGATGTCCCGAGACATCATGTAGTCCCCTTCTTCCAGGTTCGCAATCATTGCTCTGAGTGACTCAATCTTGAATTTGAACCTCTGTATGTAAGTGTCCAAAGATTTTAGATTTAGAATCGGTCTCACCGAGCCGTCCGGCTTCGGTACCACAACAGTGTGGAATAATACCCCGTTCCCTGTTGCAGGAGGGGTATCTTGATTATCACCTGCTGGGAATACAGCTTGTGAATGGCTTCCAAAACTGTCTCCCTGTCAGAAGGAGACATCGGTAAAGCCGACTTTAGGAAACGGCGAGGGGGAGACGTCTCGAATTCTAATTTGTACCCCTGAGATATCACCTGAAGGATCCAGGGGTCTACTTGCGAGTGAGCCCACTGCACGCTGAAATTCATTGAGACGGGCCCCCCACCGTGCCTGATTCTGCTTGTAAAGCCCCAGCATATACTGAGGGCTTGGCAGAGGCGGGAGAGGGTTTCTGTTCCTGGGAACTGGCTGATTTCTGCAGCCTTTTTCCTCTCCCTCTGTCACGGGGCAGAAATGAGGAACCTTGTCCACGAAAAGACTGCGCCTGATAATACGGCGTCTTCTCATGTTGAGAGGCGACCTGGGGTACAAACGTGGAATTCCCAGCTGTTGCCGTGGCCACCAGGTCTGAAAGACCGACCCCAAATAACTCCTCCCCTTAATAAAGCAATACTTCCAAATGCCGTTTGGAATACGCATCACCTGACCACTGACGTGTCCATAACCCTCTACTGGTAGAAATGGACAACGCGCTTAGACTTGATGCCAGTCGGCAAATATTCCGCTGTGCATCACGCATATATAGAAATGCATCTTTTAAATGCTCTATAGGCAAAAATATACTGTCCCTATCTAGGGTATCAATATTTTCAGTCAGGGAATCCGACCACGCCAACCCAGCACTGCACAATCAGGCTGAGGCGATTGCTGGTCGCAGTATAACACCAGTATGTGTGTAAATACCTTTTAGGATACCCTCCTGCTTTCTATCAGCAGGATCCTTAAGGGCGGCCATCTCGGGCGAAGGTAGAGCCCTTACAAGCGTGTGAGCGCTTTATCCACCCTAGGGGGTGTTTCCCAACGCACCCTAACCTCTGGCGGGAAAGGATATAATGCCAATAACATTTTAGAAATTATCAGTTGTTATCGGGGGAAACCCACGCATCATCACACACCTCATTTAATTTCTCAGATTCAGGAAAACTACAGGTAGTTTTTCCTCACCGAACATAATACCCCTTTTTTGGTGGTACTCGTATTATCAGAAATGTGTAAAACATTTTTCATTGCCTCAATCATGTAACGTGTGGCCCTACTGGAAGTCACATTCGTCTCTTCACCGTCGACACTGGAGTCAGTATCCGTGTCGGCGTCTATATCTGCCATCTGAGGTAACGGGCGCTTTAGAGCCCCTGACGGCCTATGAGACGTCTGGACAGGCACAAGCTGAGTAGCCGGCTGTCTCATGTCAACCACTGTCTTTTATACAGAGCTGACACTGTCACGTAATTCCTTCCAACAGTTCATCCACTCAGGTGTCGACCCCCTAGGGGGTGACATCACTATTACAGGCAATCTGCTCCGTCTCCACATCATTTTTCTTCTCATACATGTCGACACAAAAGTACCGACATACAGCACACACACAGGGAATGCTCTGATAGAGGACAGGACCCCACTAGCCCTTTGGGGAGACAGAGGGAGAGTTTGCCAGCACACACCAGAGCGCTATATATATATATATATATATATATATATATATATATACACAGGGATAACCTTATATAAGTGTTTTTCCCCTTATAGCTGCTGTATAGTTAATACTGCGCCTAATTAGTGCCCCCCTCTCTTTTTTAACCCTTTCTGTAGTGTAGTGACTGCAGGGGAGAGTCAGGGAGCTTCCCTCCAACGGAGCTGTGAGGGAAAATGGCGCCAGTGTGCTGAGGAGATAAGGCCGCCGATAAGGGGGCGGAGCCTATCACCCGTTTTTCTATGTATTCTGGCAGGGGTTAAATGCATCCATATAGCCCAGGAGCTATATGTGATGCATTTTTTGCCATCCAAGGTGTTTTTATTGCGTCTCAGGGCGCCCCCCCCCAGCGCCCTGCACCCTCAGTGACCGAAGTGTGAAGTGTGCTGAGAGCAATGGCGCACAGCTGCAGTGCTGTGCGCTACCTTGTTGAAGACAGGACGTCTTCTGCCGCCGATTTTCCGGACCTCTTCTGCCTTCTGGCTCTGTAAGGGGGCCGGCGGCGCGGCTCTGGGACCCATCCAAGCTGGGCCTGTGATCGTCCCTCTGGAGCTAATGTCCAGTAGCCTAAGAAGCCCAATCCACTCTGCACGCAGGTGAGTTCGCTTCTTCTCCCCTTAGTCCCTCGATGCAATGAGCCTGTTGCCAGCAGGTCTCACTGAAAATAAAAAACCTAATCTAAAACTTTCACTAAGAAGCTCAGGAGAGCCCCTAGTGTGCACCCTTCTCGTTCGGGCACAGAGATCTAACTGAGGCTTGGAGGAGGGTCATAGGGGGAGGAGCCAGTGCACACCAGATAGTCCTAAAGCTTTCTTTAGATGTGCCCAGTCTCCTGCGGAGCCGCTATTCCCCATGGTCCTTACGGAGTCCCCAGCATCCACTTAGGACGTTAGAGAAATGAAAAGCTTGTGATGCACAGGACTTTATGTTCACTTTCTGGAGAATCACCCCTAAATGTTCTTAGAGTCCCACATATAAACAGCATGGCCCCCACTAATTTCCCACATCGTCTGTGGGCATGTACTTTTTCTCCTCTTACACATGACTTGAGCAGGCCAGACCATTAATTCCATGCTTGCTGAGTGGCTTAGGAAGTTGGTAGCCGAGTCTTTGCACCTGATTTGAACACATCCAATTTAGTTGCTATTGGTAAAATAAAGTCCTCCCATCAGTAGGTGTTACATTTTACATTCACAACCATTTTCCTGCATACAACCTATACTTACTGCATTAAAAGGGGATACACATTGCAGGTCAGTTGGTGCAGGCTAACTCAGCACTCCTGTAAATGATCTATGTTGTTAGAGAAGAGAAAGGGCCCAACCTGGGCCAGTAGGTGCCCTTTGACTGACACTAATATCCACACCTAACCTTCTAAATGACTGAACTGCTCCCCCTGGGAAAAGCACAACCAAGCCTAAACACGTGTCCACAGCACAAGGCATGTGTCCACATTGCCTCAGCTCCATGCTCACCTGTTTTTTCTTTGCTCGATGCTTTCCTCCCACTGTTCCTAGAGGTCTCTGCCGCCTCTCTGCTGTCAGGGCCTGGGTTCTGAGAGGACTCTGATGCAGAGGTGGTATTACTGGAAAAGCGCTTAGTCCTGCGACTTTCTGCCGACAACAGAAGAGCAGGGGAGGGTTCTGTACCTGGAAATAGAGCAGAAAGAAAGGTATCATACTGGTGTGTTCTGTGATTTCTTTTTGTGCCAAGACTTAAGAGGAGGAAAAAAAATTCTATTTTTATGCTAGGACTAATACTAGAAGCCTTGCACGTCAACCCCAATAGTCCCCACTGCCATCTCTTTTCAACCCAACTAGAGAAGATATTTATCTGATCATTTTAATTGTGTGTGTTGTGCAGAAATCCACTCACACTGGATGGTGAAGTCAGGAGGCAACAAGCGAATGTTGTTCAGTGAGATTCTTCCCCGATCGCCATCGTCAAATGCAACAGTCACAGAGTCAGACTCTCCTTCATCACTGGAGGAACCTGGGGAATAATACGACAATATAGCTTTGTACACAGTCATATTAGGATTATGAGCATTGATTGACAGTTGTAGCACTGGATGATTTGGAGAGATTCCTGTATGCAATATTCTCAGGCTGCCATTCCACTAAACACATTGTAGTGATGACTGACCATCATCCAAACATTAGCACCTGCTACGTTTCAGCAGGACTAACGTTAACCTGAAGCGGTGACTTGTCCAAATGGATTATTAATACGGTAATTGAACGCTTACTTTTAATAACATTATGTGACAAAAAAAAAAAAAATGACATACGGTAAGTGACATTTAGAAAAACAGATGTTCCAGTAGTTAAACATTCCAGGCCCGATTCATAGTAGCTCGCTGTTCTGATGTTCGCATATATGTGAACGATGATCTGTCCATGCGACCCAGCCACAATGAGCACATGCAGTGATTGAACTGAGATTACAGACACATTGAGAATTCATTCGCAACCGATTGACAAGAAGTGTCCATTTTGTGGCATGGTCAGGCCGTATCTGCGATCCTGTATTCACATACATGTCTCCAGCGTCTCAGTTATGGCACAAATACTGTGTGACCGTACACTCACCCAGAGTAGATGTTTGAAAGAGCTACGTCGGATGCAGTGTTTGTGTGTCCAGTTGTGGACAGCTGCGATGGCTCCGGTGGGAATCACAATACAAGTTGTGGCGGCTGGTGCATTAGCATATTTTCACACATCCACAACTATGAAAACCACAACTGCAGCAGAAACAGTGTACAGCTAGGGGGCAAGTTGCCGTTGCAACAGCGTGGAAACGCTGGCAACGCCACCGCAATTTGAACCCCTGGCGGCCTGATCTTACTCTGGACTCACAGATTTTTGTACCCAGTCCTATGGGGCTGCCAACAAAAATTTGCCAGTCCAGTGGTATAGTAAAGGCCAGTACTCACTGGCCGATGGCAGAGAGATGTGTGCTGAGCGAACCGCTCAGCACACATCTCTCCCGGCGCTCTCCCCGCGCTCAGCACAGCGCGATCCGTGCTGAGCGTGCGGGGGGAGACCGCTCACTTCACCCAGCGGGTGAAGTGAGCGACCCGCTAGATTGGCCTGCATGCAGGCCAATCTAGCAGCAGCGATAGCGATGCGCGGGGCTGCGCATCGCTATCGCTGAGGGGGCTACACACGGAGCGATCGTGCTTAAAATCTAAGCAATCTAGTCAGATTGCTTAGATTTTAAGCAGCGATCGCTCCGTGAGTACCCCCCTTAAGGTCTAATTGGATTAAGCCCATAGCCTGCTGTAGCAAGAATATAGCATATTACAATCAGGCATACTAGTGTAATAGGCATGATAAATATATACATTGTAGTATTTATGGTTTTTAGCAGATTACTTCTCATTTTGGCTCTGTAGCAGGATTCACCAATTTTAAAGGTTTCGGTCAAATGGGAACAAAAATGTAATAAGAAGGCCACATGTAAAAAGTAAGCCACTTAAAGAATAAGCATCAAATGACCTTACATTGATTGCATCCTAAACATTCAAAGCTGAAAGGCAGCAGACAGTTTAGTTATGCAGGTCTTTTGGGATTCAGTATGCTGTGCATATTCAGGTTGAAAAATAAATACTGATCAGATTATTCAAATACAAAAAATAGAACGCGTCTGTTCCTTATCCTAATTGAATAGTGCATTCCTTGAAAGTATTTGAACAGGATAGGGATTAAACTTCTTAAAATACTGTTGCTCTTTCTATTATTCATTTCATCAAGAAATCAATCTGGATTTCTGTAATGGTCATGTGACTGGTTGGCTAGTAGGACTGGTTGCTAGGCAACAGACCCCAGTCTACAAGTGACAATTACTGTATTGAGCGGGAGTTGGTTCTTGAGACTGTATAACACGGAGGGAAAAGCCAACTGAACATGATGGATGTGGTGTTATATAGGATTGCATGTCTTCTATATCATTTGGGGGGGATTTTTTTTTTCTTTTACAGTGTGCAATTTTTTAAAATAAGAAATTGGCTGTTTGTGTGACATTTTACCAAATTTGTCAGTCTCACTGCTTAATAACCTCCTGCTGCTACTCCCCAGCTGACAACTGAATTTTTCCATAAGTGTCTCAGAGAATTTGTGCTCTCCAGCAGGAACTGAGATAATGCAAGTTGGTTAATGAGTAAAAATGTAAATAAATGCAATTTCAGTTTTCAATAGGCTGCATCAGGTGTGAAGTATTTTTGCTCATATTTGTTTACCAAGATTTTATTTTGCTGATTTTTGCATGTTAGCCTGAGTGTACACTTGTATTTCAGGCTGGATGTAATCCTGAAACTTCCATTTGTGCTGCCAACTCCCATACATCACAGCCCAAGTTACATGGAATTAGTAGCCAACATATCACTGATGATAATGGGGGAAATATTTTCCCGTGTGAAAATAAAACATCACTACAAGCAGTATATCCGAATTAATTACTTGGCTTGCATACACGTTGGCAAAGTATAATATCCCAAACATTGCATAAACTTTTCTTTTGTACATCTAATAGACAGGGAAAAACAGACACCCAACATTTGAATTCCCCCCTTAATATCTAGTTCCATGTAATGACAGCAACCCACCTTCCCTAGTAACCATTTCAGATTGCTTCGTACCTCTCACCACGTTCCCTGGGTACAGGCAGCGTGATTTCTGGCTCCAGTAGGCACAGACTCGTGTCCCAAGTGGAACGCAACGTTTGGACTGAGGCCTCACATCCACCACCTGCAAGGACAGGAAGGTTAGAAGAAAATGGTTTCCTCACACAGTAAGCTGCAACATATAACCACTGTTCTACCTTACTAATACATACACTGGCAGTTTATTTTGTCACTTTGCTGTCATCAGTCTACATGATGAGTTATTGGTTTGTAGAGACAGATGTGGAAGGGGGGTGGGGGGGTGGGGCTTATTTAATAACCAAGCATAGCGATCACTTATGTATTCTAACTCACAACAACCAATAAGATGCCTGCTACTAAACACCTAGTCAGATTAAAATGAAGGTTGCGGCATGCAGCCGTTTCCCAGGGCCTAGTAATATGGGACAGTCAAATGATAGCACATGGGGAGGAGGAGTTAGGGTTATGGGAATAATGGAAGGTGTATGGGAAAAACAGCTGCACAGAAGAGCCTCTGGGGCTTCAGCTAGCCTTAACTCTCCTAGGTTGTAGTGCTTCTTAAATGAATTGTTGGGTAGATTACGTCACCAATACCTATATATTTATTTCTTAAGAACCTAAAATCAAACCCTATACAGAACATAATTCACAGATGTACAAAGAGAAACAATAAGAATGCTATGAGATTTGTGTTAATCATACAAGTTCTTTAGAGAAGTGTCAAATGGCTTCCCCCATTGTGAAATATCCAGTATGACTGCTCACGAGGAGATGGTGACATTCTGATACAGTTTGTAAGCAGGGCCTTCCTATCTCTGTCTGTCTGTTGCTACCCGGTTTTGTTCTATTACTGTTGTTCCAAATGTAAAGTGCAACAGATATGCTGTGCTATATAAGAAACTATTAATAAATATCATTAGTTGCTTGTGAACAAACCAGTGTTATCTTAGGGTCTCCCACAAATTTTAGTCACAATGTGTGGTATGTTAGAATTCTGGGGGAAACATTTAGGGTGGTATTTTTCAAAGCATGGAGTGAGAAAGTGGAGAGATAAAGTACTAACCAATCAGCTTATAACTCTCATTTTGCAGGCAGTGTTAGAAAAAATAAGAATTTACTTACCGATAATTCTATTTCTCGTAGTCCGTAGTGGATGCTGGGGACTCCGTAAGGACCATGGGGAATAGCGGCTCCGCAGGAGACAGGGCACAAAAGTAAAAGCTTTAGGATCAGGTGGTGTGCACTGGCTCCTCCCCTATGACCCTCCTCCAAGCCTCAGTTAGGATACTGTGCCCGGACGAGCGTACACAATAAGGAAGGATCTTGAATCCCGGGTAAGACTCATACCAGCCACACCAATCACACTGTACAACCTGTGATCTGAACCCAGTTAACAGCATGATAACAGCGGAGCCTCTGAAAAGATGGCTCACAACAATAATAACCCGATTTTTGTAACAATAACTATGTACAAGTATTGCAGACAATCCGCACTTGGGATGGGCGCCCAGCATCCACTACGGACTACGAGAAATAGAATTATCGGTAAGTAAATTCTTATTTTCTCTGACGTCCTAAGTGGATGCTGGGGACTCCGTAAGGACCATGGGGATTATACCAAAGCTCCCAAACGGGCGGGAGAGTGCGGATGACTCTGCAACACCGAATGAGAGAACTCCAGGTCCTCCTCAGCCAGGGTATCAAATTTGTAGAATTTTGCAAACGTGTTTGCCCCTGACCAAGTAGCAACTCGGCAAAGTTGTAAAGCAGAGACCCCTTGGGCAGTCGCCCCAAGATGAGCCCACCTTCCTTGTGGAATGGGCATTTACAGATTTTGGCTGTGGCAGGCCTGCCACAGAATGTGCAAGCTGAATTGTACTACACATCCAACGAGCAATCGTCTGCTTAGAAGCAGGAGCACCCAGTTTGTTGGGTGCATACAGGATAAACAGCGAGTCAGTTTTCCTGACTCCAGCCGTCCTGGAAACATATATTATCAGGGCCCTGACAACATCTAGCAACTTGGAGTCCTCCAAGTCCCTATTAGCCGCAGGTACCACAATAGGCTGGTTCAGGTGAAACGCTGACACCACCTTAGGGAAAAACTGGGGACGAGTCCGCAGTTCTGCCCTGTCCGAATGGAAAAAGAGATATGGGCTTTTGTGAGACAAAGCCGCCAATTCTGACACTCGCCTGGCCGAGGCCAGGGCCAACCGCATGGTCACTTTCCATGTGAGATATTTCAAATCCACAGATTTGAGCGGTTCAAACCAATGTGATTTGAGGAATCCCAGAACTACGTTGAGATCCCACGGTGCCACTGGAGGCACAAAAGGGGGTTGTATATGCAGTACTCCCTTGACAAACGTCTGGACTTCAGGAACTGAAGCCAATTCTTTCTGGAAGAAAAACGACAGGGCCGAAATTTGAACCTTAATGGACCCCAATTTTAGGCCCATAGACACTCCTGTTTGCAGGAAATGCAGGAATCGACCGAGTTGAAATTTCTTCGTGGGGGCCTTCCTGGCCTCACACCACGCAACATATTTTCGCCACCTGTGGTGATAATGTTGTGCGGTCACCTCCTTCCTGGCTTTGACCCGGGTAGGGATGACCTCTTCCGGAATGCCTTTTTCCCTTAGGATCCGGCGTTCAACCGCCATGCCGTCAACGCAGCCGCGGTAAGTCTTGGAACAGACATGGTACTTGCTGAAGCAAGTCCCTTCTTAGCGGCAGAGGCCATGGGTCCTCTGTGAGCATCTCTTGAAGTTCCGGGTACCAAGTCCTTCTTGGCCAATCCGGAGCCACGAGTATAGTTCTTACTCCTCTACGTCTTATAATTCTCAGTACCTTGGGTATGAGAAGCAGAGGAGGAAACACATACACCGACTGGTACACCCACGGTGTTACCAGAACGTCCACAGCTATTGCCTGAGGGTCTCTTGACCTGGCGCAATACCTGTCCAGTTTTTTGTTCAGGCGGGACGCCATCATGTCCACCTTTGGTCTTTCCCAACGGTTCACAATCAAGTGGAAGACTTCCAGATGAAGTCCCCACTCTCCCGGGTGGAGGTCGTGCCTGCTGAGGAAGTCTGCTTCCCAGTTATCCACTCCCGGAATGAACACTGCTATCACATGATTTTCCGCCCAGCGAAGAATCCTTGCAGTTTCTGCCATTGCCCTCCTATTTCTTGTGCCGCCCTGTCTGTTTACGTGGGCGACTGCCGTGATGTTGTCCGACTGGATCAATACTGGCTGACCTTGAAGCAGAGGTCTTGCTAAGCTTAGAGCATTGTAAATTGCCCTTAGCTCCAGTATATTTATGTGGAGAGAAGTCTCCAGACTTGACCACACTCCCTGGAAATTTTTTCCCTGTGCGATTGCTCCCCAGCCTCTCAGGCTGGCATCCGTGGTCACCAGGACCCAGTCCTGAATGCCGAATCTGCGGCCCTCTAGTAGATGAGCACTCTGCAGCCACCACAGAAGAGACACCCTTGTCCTTGGAGACAGGGTTATCCGCTGATGCATCTGAAGATGCGATCCGGACCATTTTTCCAGCAGATCCCACTGAAAAGTTCTTGCGTGAAATCTGCCGAATGGAATCGCTTCGTAAGAAGCCACCATTTTTCCCAGGACCCTTGTGCAATGATGCACTGACACTTTTCCTGGTTTTAGGAGGTTCCTGACTAGCTCGGATAACTCCCTGGCTTTCTCCTCCGGGAGAAACACCTTTTTCTGGACTGTGTCCAGAATCATCCCTAGGAACAGCAGACGTGTCGTCGGGATCAGCTGCGATTTTGGAATATTTAGAATCCACCCGTGCTGTTGTAGCAGTACTGCTACTCCGACCGCCAACTGTTCCCTGGACTTTGCCCTTATCAGGAGATCGCCCAAGTAAGGGATAATTAAGACGTCTTTTCTTCGAAGAAGAATCATCATTTCGGCCCTTACCTTGGTAAAGACCCAGGGTGCCGTGGACAATCCAAACGGCAGCGTCTGAACTGATAGTGACAGTTCAGTACCACGAACCTGAGGTACCCTTGGTGAGAAGGGCAAATTGGGACATGGAGGTAAGCATCCTTGATGTCCAAGGACACCATATAGTCCCCTCTTCCAGGTTCGCTATCACTGCTCTGAGTGACTCCATCTTGATTTGAACCTTAGTATGTAAGTGTTCAAAGATTTCAGATTTAGAATAGGTCTCACCGAGCCGTCTGGCTTCGGTACCACAAATAGTGTGGAATAATACCCCTTTCCTTGTTGTAGGAGGGGTACTTTGATTATCACCTGCTGGTGAATTGCTTCCAATACTGCCTCCCTGTCGGAGGGAGACGTTGGTAAAGCAGACTTCAGGAACCTGCGAGGAGGCGACGTCTCGAATTCCAATCTGTACCCCTGAGATACTACCTGTAGGATCCAGGGGTCCACTTGCGAGTGAGCCCACTGCGCGCTGAAACTCTTGAGACGACCCCCCACCGCACCTGAGTCCGCTTGTAAGGCCCCAGCGTCATGCTGAGGACTTGGCAGAAGCGGTGGAGGGCTTCTGTTCCTGGGAAGAGGCTGCCTGCTGCAGTCTTTTTTCCTTTCCTCTACCCCTGGGCAGATATGACTGGCCTTTTGCCCGCTTGCCCTTATGGGGACGAAAGGACTGAGGCTGAAAAGACGGTGTCTTTTTCTGCTGAGAGGTGACTTGGGGTAAAAAGGTGGATTTTCCAGCTGTTGCCGTGGCCACCAGGTCCGATAGACCTACCCCAAATAACTCCTCCCCTTTATACGGCAATACTTCCATGTGCCGTTTGGAATCCGCATCACCTGACCACTGTCGTGTCCATAAACATCTTCTGGCAGAAATGGACATCGCACTTACTCTTGATGCCAGAGTGCAAATATCCCTCTGTGCATCTCGCATATATAGAAATGCATCCTTTAAATGCTCTATAGTCAATAAAATACTGTCCCTGTCAAGGGTATCAATATTTTCAGTCAGGGAAACCGACCAAGCCACCCCAGCACTGCACATCCAGGCTGAGGCGATCGCTGGTCGCAGTATAACACCAGTATGTGTGTATATACTTTTTAGGATATTTTCCAGCCTCCTATCAGCTGGTTCCTTGAGGGCGGCCGTATCTGGAGACGGTAACGCCACTTGTTTTGATAAGCGTGTGAATGCCTTATCCACCCTAGGGGGTGTTTCCCAACGCGCCCTAACTTCTGGCGGGAAAGGGTATAACGCCAATAATTTCTTAGATATTAGCAATTTTTAATTCATCTGATTCAGGAAAAACTACAGGTAGTTTTTTCACACCCCACATAATACCCTTTTTTGTGGTACTTGTAGTATCAGAAATATGTAACACCTCCTTCATTGCCCTTATCATGTAACGTGTGGCCCTACTGGAAAATACGTCTGTTTCTTCACCGTCGACACTGGAGTCAGTGTCCGTGTCTGTGTCGACCGACTGAGGTAATGGCCGTTTTAAAGCCCCCGACGGTGTTTGAGACGCCTGGACAGGTACTAATTGGTTTGCCGGCCGTCTCATGTCGTCAACCGACCTTGCAGCGTGTTGACATTATCACGTAATTCCATAAATAAGCCATCCATTCCGGTGTCGACTCCCTAGGGGGTGACATCACCATTACAGGCAATTTCTCCGCCTCCACACCAACATCGTCCTCATACATGTCGACACACACGTACCGACACACAGCACACACACAGGGAATGCTCTGATAGAGGACAGGACCCCACTAGCCCTTTGGGGAGACAGAGGGAGAGTTTGCCAGCACACACCAAAACGCTATAATTATACAGGGACAACCTTATAATAAGTGTTTTCCCTTATAGCATCTTAATATATTATAATATCGCCACACAAAATGCCCCCCCTCTCTGTTTTAACCCTGTTTCTGTAGTGCAGTGCAGGGGAGAGCCTGGGAGCCTTCCTAGCAGCGGAGCTGTGTAGGAAAATGGCGCTGTGTGCTGAGGAGAATAGGCCCCGCCCACTTTCCGGCGGGCTCTTCTCCCGGTTTTTCTGACAACCTGGCAGGGGTTAAATACATCCATATAGCCTCAGGGGCTATATGTGATGTATTTTTAGCCAGCATAGGTACTTTCATTGCTGCCCAGGGCGCCCCCCCCAGCGCCCTGCACCCTCAGTGACCGTTGGTGTGAAGTGTGCCGAGAGCAATGGCGCACAGCTGCCGTGCTGTGCGCTACCTTAAGAAGACTGGGAAGTCTTCAGCCGCCGATTTCTGGACCTCTTCTCTCTTCAGCATCTGCAAGGGGGTCGGCGGCGCGGCTCCGGTGACCCATCCAGGCTGTACCTGTGATCGTCCCTCTGGAGCTAGTGTCCAGTAGCCTAAGAAGCCAATCCATCCTGCACGCAGGTGAGTTCACTTCTTCTCCCCTAAGTCCCGCGTTGCAGTGAGCCTGTTGCCAGCAGGACTCACTGAAAATAAAAAACCTAACAAAACTTTTACTCTAAGCAGCTCTTTAGGAGAGCCACCTAGATTGCACCCTTCTCGGCCGGGCACAAAAACCTAACTGAGGCTTGGAGGAGGGTCATAGGGGGAGGAGCCAGTGCGCACCACCTGATCCTAAAGCTTTTACTTTTGTGCCCCGTCTCCTGTGGAGCCGCTATTCCCCATGGTCCTTACGGAGTCCCCAGCATCCACTTAGGACGTCAGAGAAATTACCGTAAGGAGCCGATTGGTTAGTGCTTTATTTCCCTCCATGCTTTAATACCCCCCTTAGTCACAGATAAAAGCTCCAGTTACCAGCTAGCTGTAATCCAATAACTTTTGGTTATAAAACTACACTGGACCTATTAGTAAGCATTTCCTGTGTAATAAATTCACAAGAAAAAAAAAAAAAAAGACTGACTGATGCTAGTCCTTTAAAGGGTCAGTTGTGACTATAAAATACAGCTATTGTTTGCACAGGGAAGAGCAGAGTGTGTGACGGAGCTTCCTGCACCATCCTGCGCGCCTACACAAGGAACTCACAGCTTCCTGCAGCAGTTGCTCCTGGGAGTAAACACGAGGTCGGTTTCCTCTCTCGCCTTCTATCACAACACTGTATCTGTAAGGAAGTGCACAAATTGAGAATTAAGCGGCACTGCATTGCCCAAGTCTCTTGTAATTTTAACCCTGTATTGCATGAATTATGAAAATAAATCTTTTTTTTTTTTCACATGGACTATAAAAATAAAGATTTTATATATATATATATATATATATATATATATATATATATATATATATATATATATATTTTTTTTTTTTAACATTCAATGGTTACGTTGCCTATAAGAAAATAAATATGCAGCAGAATTGTTTTCTTGCCCACAGGCAACAGCATGCAATACAGGGTTAAATGCTACACAATACTTGGTCGGACTCTAAATGACTAAACGCAGTAAATACATGCACACACTTTAAACGAGGAAAGCTGCATTCCAGTATTTCTGTAAGGAGAGTTTATGAAGGTAATAGTATAATGGGTTGAAGCTAAAATGTTAGGGGTGGCACAGTTTGGCTACGTAATAAAGATAGGCTTGCATTTAGAGGGTAAACACACTATGGCTCTGATTTCCTACTTCTCCACATTCATGATTGTACCCACTTCCTCTCATGAGACCTAATACACGGTCACACAGCAGCTAAATACAGCGACTGCAGTGCTGAGTGCAGCAATTGCGTTACCATACCCTCCAACATTTTACACATAAAAATCAGTACAAATTAGAAAAGGGGCGTGGTCATCAGTATAGGGGGCGTGGTCACACACCTCTTCCTATACTTTCAATGGAAGTTTGGAGAGCCAAAAATCGGTACAGACCATAAAAAAAGAGGTACTGTACCTTTTAAAAAGGTACAGCTGGAGGGTAAGCATTACAGAGGGCAGGCCTGATTTTCTCTCAGCTGAAAACAGCAGCACACATGGAAAAGCCAAACTCCACTGCCAGCCATGCAGACTCTTGTCGGCAGTGCTTTGCTGGGCATTATGGTGAAAAATAATTATGTAGATTATGGTAGGAGGTGGTCCATGCCACCTGGTTTAAGAACAAAAGTTAGTGATTTTCACACCTAGGGGCGCAGGGGACGTGACTGCCACATGTCCCATCGCTAAGTGCATGAACCATATATGTATAAAGCAATAACATACTGTTGTAAACAAAAACAGACCCTGGGCTCAGGATTTAAGCCCATACGTAGCAGTGTGGCCACTTACATATCAGGTGGTTGTAGACTCCTAATACTGGCTGCATACAGTAAATTGTCCTCTTTTGGTATCAGAACATGTAACCCTTCCCTCAGATCCACCTTGGAGAGGGAGCAGATGTGAGCTGGAAAAAAAAACACATTTCCTTCATTTAGAATCACCACAAACACTACCTTACATGTGTCTTACATACAGGCAGTGTCTGACTGGGGCATGAAGGGCCCAACGGGGGAATTCAGTGGTAGGGGCCCGTGTTCCCAGTTGCCACATTGGTTTGTCTAATTAGTAGAGAGTACATGGTCTTGGCCCCTTGATAAATATACTGTATAGAAAATACTGTTACTGCATGCATATAATGTACCAGATTAGTACCAGAAATTCACTGTAGAAAATACACCACAGTCTTGTGCAGTATAAGGTAACATGTATAATGTACAATTCAAGTGCACAGTCTGGAAGCTGATCCCTATAGGAGCAGTAGGGCCCACCAGGGGTTACCCCTGTATCCCACTCCCACCCTGCATACAGGGTAGCATGATTAATCTAAAGTAGGCTAGGAAGGTTAAAAAATGCTTTGTATTAGCCTTGTGTAACTACTTGTATACAAATATTAAAGTACCATAAGCAGGTAAATCAGAAAACAGTGTAAGGATTAGCAGATGGCAGAAATACGAGTCCAAGTCATTTATTCTTAAGACCTCACAAATGTAGTACAAGGACACACAATATAAATTAATTGAATCAATTTACATTTGCACAGGCTACTTGCGTATAAAATCCGAAAGCTTTGAATGAGGAAGAACTTAGTAATCGAGCTGGAACACTTTGTTTTTCCCTAACAAATAAGCTGCCAGGCCCAGAGCCCCATGTGCCATGTACATATCTACTAGCATAGTCTCACCTTTGTTCTTGCCTGTAGAGCTAGCCTCCTCCTCTCCTTCCGAAAAACTGCTGTTATCATCAAACTGGAAGTCATCTTCTACAGCAAAGCTCTGCAGGAGTCTACTGACCGCACGTCCTCGCTCCTGCACAGGAAGGAAAGGCTCAATCAATATGAAAAAATGGAAAAGAAAATGTATTACATTCCTAGTGGTTGGACAAGGATACATTTACCATAAAATGTTAATTCTTCACCACTTAACTGGCTTGGTTGCATGTGATGCGGCCTGGCCAGGTAATGTACACCTGGCTCTGGTCACATCACATGCGATGTGCTACCACCACTTGTGCCCTGGACTCGGCAGTGACACGGTGGTCTCTGACCGCCGTCGTCACAGCCATGTTCACCCTCCCCCCCAGAATGCCGTGCGACTGCATTCAGAAGTGCATGCTCCGGAGTAGCACAGTGCTGGCAAAGGGGGGAGGGGGGTCGTGGACTTCGTTCCTCTCCTAGCACAATTATACTGATCTCTGCATGTGCAAAGATCAGCTGCAGCAGGAGGGACTTCTGACACAAGCCGCGCTGCGCTCTGCATGGGGAAAGTGTGTGTGTGTGTGTGTGTGTGTGTGTGTGTGTGTGTGTGTGTGTGTGTGTGTGTAGGGAGTGAGGAGGATAAATATTTAAATTATGCTTTGGGGGGGGGCAAGAGAAAAGTTATAAAGCATGTTATTTTTGGTTTTACTACTAAGGGGGTTAGTATTAGAACTTTGAAACCACTACGGGGGTCTATTGCCAATGGGAGTTATTTTATAGAGGGGTGCTTACACACAAGGGGGGGAGGGGTGGCCTAGATATTTACATTTTTCATAAAATTATGTTTTATTTATTTATTAAAGTTTAAAGTATTTTGAAAAAAAAATTAATAAAAAAAAAAAACACTGAGCAGTTTTGTGGGGAAAACATTCTTAGTTAAGTGATTAAATGGAGTCAGTATGATTTACCGGCGGCCGGGCTGCTGGCTGTCAATATACCGACAGCGGCATTTCGTCTGCCAGCGGGGCAATAACAAAGTGTCCCCTTGCAGGCTCGCTGTGCTTGCCAAAGGATCTATTCTAACTCTATGGGTGTCATGTACACCAATGAGTGGGAATAGTCCTGTAGCACCGGTATTCCGGCTTGTGGCATTGCTGGCTGTCGGGATTCCGGTGTCCGTCTCCTGACCTCCGGGATCCCGAAAGCCGGCAAATGAAACGGATCCCAATTAAATGACGTGAATAAACAAGAATTAGCAACCGATGCCATCTTGATCAGCTCATACACTACAAATCATTTATAACCAGCCTACACACCTGTTTAGACTTCATTTTCTCAATCTTTATCCCATCTTTCAGAAGATTCTTGGGGGAACGGGTGGTCAGGGAAAGGCTCAGGACTCCATTCTTTCTCTGGGAATATAAAACTTTCTTTAATACAGAAAATTGATCTCCCCAGCTATTATGAAACGCTATCCTAGTCCGTTGCAGTAAGTTTGTAGCCCCACAACAGCTGAAGAAGCAACAGTTTCTCAAACTCCACTATGGGGAATAATAGGATTCAAAGTGTAAATTGTGGTATCACATGACTATTGCACACAAGCTATTCGCAGTTGTGAGTAGGTTATTCCTTATATACACAATGATTATGCCACTACTCCATAAGTGTTCATCATAAGTATTAAAAAGGAAAAAAGCAAAGTTTCACAAGACATACCTATGTAAATGTATGTACAATTGTGTGCATATACACCACATGCATAAACTTTGATTTGTTAACAGACCTGGATGTTTTTACTTTTGTCTTTCTTTAGTCCTTGGTTAGCAGTGCAGAACAAGCTCTTGTTGGGTGTTAAAGCCCGTGTGTCAGATTGCATTCTATGCCTTATGTTCCCTTCAGGTTTTTCCTTGTGGCTCAAGGACTTCTTCTTCAAAGGTTTGTCAGGATGAGATCTAGCTTCCAGCTTAGCAGAACGCTTGCGGACCTTGACTTCACTCTCGGGATTGGCAGCGCAGCATGAACCTGGGAACAGTATAAGAGGTACAATTTAGAAAAAAATAAAAAAAAAATGTGTGCGCGCGGGGGGGTGGGGGGGGGGGGGGGGGGGAGAGAAAGAGGAATGGGAGATGGGGGGATATGGCTTAATTTGTTGAGTCATAAGCTCACCTAGTAGTCCCTGTCTCTCAATTTTCTTTTTTGCTTTTTGGTTGGCTTCCATCTTCACTACTGCAGATGCAGAAGGACCCACCAGTGAGGAGTTACCAGGAGCATTAAGAGATAAGCTAGCCTCATGGTTTAACATTCCGGGGAGATCCTGCTCCCCATCTTCACTGTCCGAGTCCTCATCATGGTCTTCATCTGTGGAGGCAAAAAACACATGATTTAAAAAAAAAATGCAACCTTCAACATACTAGATATACCAAACTGCATCAAGTTACTGTAACATCAACTTAGTACAATCCGTGTGTGTGTGTGTGTGTGTGTGTGTGTGTGTGTGTGTGTGTGTTATAAACTAATATTCAGCTAATGAAAAAACAAACAAAAAAAAACACAGCAAAAATGCCTCACCTGCTTCCCCAGCTCCATCCAAATTAACAGCTGGCCTGGGTCTCTCCTGCCCTTTCCTTTCAGCTCCTTCCTTGACCTTTAGACATGATACTCGGTGGTGCGGCAGTTTCTTCTGCATCTTGCTAGTTGGAAGAACTTCCTTATGGTGGAAAGTGCTGGTGCTAGATCCCAGTGCCTTGCTCTTCAACTGAGAAACCTTCCGTGCCAGTTTGGATACCAGCTTGTTCTGAGGGCACACCATCTTCTTACAATGCACCTTAACCTGAAAGAAGAAAATGTGTATAGGTGTTATCCCCATATCCCACTATGGGCGCAGACAGATGTATCAACATGGAAAGCAGAAGTGTTTATGCTAATGCTGCTTGTGAACTATGCAGTCATTGAGTAAAGACTGTGCACTGAGCACTTGTTATCTTTTTGGTCTAAAATGTAGCCTTCAGATTATTTACCAGTAGCAAAACATCAGACAGTGTATGGAAATCAAACACAGAACACCAGCAGAATATGCTGAAATAGGTCATTTGTTCAGCACACTCTTTCAAACAAACCACATTTTTTGTTTCACATTAACACAGACCGTTATTTAGTTTAGTTGTTTAAAGGTTGGTGATTGGGCTTTATAAGTAAGAGGGTTAGGACAACTACTAGACTTTGTCAACACCACAGCACGTTAAATGCCCCTTGGGTTTTGTGGCACAGTAGGTAAGTGGTGCTGCATTAGCAGCACCTTGCCAGTAATACTCACCTCTCTGTGCGAGTGGTCCTGATCGCTATAACTTTCCTCCGACATTTTACGCTTCTTCTTTTTGGGCCCCCCATCGCCCCGTAGCTCAGCACACAGTAGACTCAAGCTTCTATTTAAAGATCTGCAAAAAAAAAAAAAAATCCAACGTAAGCTGTATAATTCATACTGAATGAACCGTAAACTCAGATAAAACTGTACAGCCATGCAACCGTGCATAAGTTCTGACTCATCTCTAGTCACTCCGACACCAGGGATGGCTCATTGATGACTGTGTGATATACATACAGCATATTTGTATTGTCTTTACTCTCCTATAGCTAGCTATAAATACAGAGTAGCCCTCAGACCTCAATGGATGACACCAATAATAAATATAGCCACAGCCCTGTATAAAATGGCGAAGATTTTGTGTATTCATCATGTCAATGACAAACATCCAGGAAAAAAATGAGGAGAGAAAAAAAAGGAGAGAATCTGGTCAAGCCTGGAAGAAAACGATGCGACCCCTGGCTGTCATTGTGTCCTTTCATTATTCTGGCGTGTCTTCTTACAAATTCTAATTGTACCGTGCAGCAAAATAGGTGCTATATAATGGAACAATTAGAAAAACATTGTGCAAAATGTTGGCGTTACAGTTTATTAGGCAATAGTACACAGTAGTAAAAATGTATCAGGAAATTATGATACATACGCCTATATATTACCCGTGTGCTAAAAGACTAGTATCTGATGCATCTCTGCATACACTCTTGTCTGGCAGTATGGGGAAGTCAGGGGGAGGGGTTAGGGACATCTACAAGACTGACGATAGGGTAACCAGGTACATGCTCATAGTCTGCATTGCTTCTGGGCACAGTAGGGATTAAATGAAGAGCCTATCTGAAACTTGTCACTTCCCCACACACTTCAGCACAGAGAGATGAGACTCCAGCCAGCAAGAGGTTCCCTGCCTGCTGTGAACCTCACCTCCACGTGCCAAATTCCATGCAACTATAAACAGGGAGGGCACTGGGAATCCCTCTCTGCAGTGCATTTTGCACACATCACGGTTTACTTTATTCACACTCATTCATGCTCTCCAGATCTTACAGCGATCATGCAACAGTGGGCTGGATAGTCCCCTATTATACAGCGTAATCTTAAAGTATCAGACATACAGGACCCACCCTAAAACAGAGTTCTAAGCCATATGAAGCAAAATAAGGGAAGGTATGGCGCAATTGTCAGATGCTCGCACGACTAGGGGCTGTGGAGACCCTGCTGCGCTGCTGAGGCAGGTAAGTCGTGAGAAACAGAGAAAGGGGTCTAAATTTAGATGAACAGTTAGATAAAACTAAAACTATTTATATTCTGACCATTTATTTTTAATACTGTAAAAATATAGCATTTTTTATCTTATCAATTGAAATGAAAGCACATAAAGAACAATGCTTGATGGGAATAGTTTGCCGTGGTCCTATGAAGAGATAGAGAGACAAAGCTGATTCTATAGGATTTAGGATGGACTATGGAGTTGGGTCTACCAAAAGGTAGATTGGAGGTCAGTCTGACCATGGGGATTTGTTTACAGACTGTGCTTCTTACAGAGCAGATTTCAGCCAGCTTTTTAAATCTGTAGTAAAAGCATCTCCCGCAGGCAGATCCATCAAAGCCTCTTAAATCCGCTCTGGAATCTCAGCTGGAATGATTTAACTCTTGCAGTGCTCACACTCTCCCAGAATGAATCTCCCAATCTCATGAAATATTTAGAGATTACACAAACGGCAAGTCCGAGCACTTTGCAAGTTGTGTTATTCTGCACTTACTCCCCTGCACTTTATTGCAACCTTGTAAATGCTGCATACATTACTGGTGAGACATTAATACAATATGGTCACATAAATAATGCAAGATGATCTTAAGACAGCATCTCTGTCCACATATTAGAAAGAAAAAAGTGGATTATATGTAAATCGCAGGTGGAGTTTGAAGTAGCTTTTTCCTTGCAATGATGGTAGGCTAAGAATGGATTTCTGCAGCACCAACACCTTATTTTCCTCTTTCACATATACCATTGAGCCAAAATTCACCAAACAGCAGGGAAAAGCGGGGGAGGAAGCGGGGAGGTTGCTAGGCAACTATGCACTCTCGGCCTAGGGATGCATAGCCTGGATGCAGGCAGAGGGGAGAAAGCAATGGATTTATCATTAAGGGTCAGTGTGGAGAAGAGTAAAGAGGATACCTCCATCATTAGAGAGAAGACAACACTATATCTCACAGAGACCACAACATATGAACACATGTCAAAATGCTATAAAGGAGACCATTAATGAATCCTATTAACAAATATACATGTGTACATGCGTGTATAAATACTATATATATATATATTTTAGTAATTATTATTTGAAAAGTACACTCCCATCAAGAACGGGTATACAGCATGCTGCTGCACCAGCAATATGGCAGCCAGAGCTCGCTCCAGGAGTCATACATTGTATGCACAGTGTATTATCTAGAGCCAAGGAACATGGGCCTCTGGGATCTCCTTATGCCAGACAAACCTTTTCATTCAGACCCTGCATTGCCTGTTCTTGTTTTACTGAACATGTGGTGGCCACAACTTCCAGAATGACCAAGAAATACAGTAGAAACCAAAGTGCATATATTACACTAGATTAATACTAAAATGTTTTCATTTGAATCAAGTATCAGGTTAAAAACAGTTTTGTATTTTTATTTTATTATACTGATTCATCAGTCATTTTGCAAAGAAATACAAGAGTGGTGCACAACAATGATTGTGCACGCAAGATATCCAATTAAATGTATTATTAAATTGGTGACATGCAATCATGGCTCACAGGCAGAATATGCGCTTGTTAAATCTGTCGATAGTAAACACACAAGTGTCTAGATGGAAAGGACAAGGAAGAAAACTTGCCACTACCTAGATTATTTTTTTTTTTTTATACAGTACTAACGATTCAGCCACTTCTTGTGCCCACGGTCTATAAAACAGCTGCTTGTGTAATAGGGAGGAGGGAAGCACTGAGAAACCAGGGGAAGTAAAAGAGCCAGCATGAATGCAGACACTAGCAAGTACCTTAATAGCTCAGTGGTTCAAACCTGACCCCCTACAATGGTCAGGAGACATACGCTGCTCCCTTGTCTCAGTGGTAATGCCAAGCAAAACAACATCTTTTTTGTTGAAATTCTTTTCATTTCCTTCAACCGTGCACCATTTGCGAATGTTTTCTGACATAAAACGCCGACATTTTTTTTTTCTCTCTCTGTCTTAATTGAGGAAGTCATTTAGTAGAGATTTAACTATTATTACCAAATCATAGAGCTTGATGCATTGCACACACTCTCCAATCATGTTTGGACTAGGTTGGAGGATTTATGCAAATGGCCCTTCCGGGAGAGGCAATTTGTAGCAGAGAAGGACAATTATACAGGGCCCGTGAGTGCGGGAATAGCTGCACCAGGCGGTTAATGGGTAATAGTAGAGCGCTGGAACCAGTGAGCGGTGCCGTAATGTGACCAGAGGCGGCTACATGGCACAGACAGGAGGTTTTCTATACAATGCCGTGTGCCACTTTTGTGGGAGTCCCTCCCCCAATAACACAAGCTTGAGAACTGCCATCATATACAAGAAAAGAAGAGGAGGAAGGACAGAAATCGAACAGGAATCATTTGCATTATTCTTTGTATAAAGATATGGCAATACAGGTTGAGTATCCCATATCCAAATATTCCGAAACACAGAATTACATTCAGGATGTGTGTATAAGGTGTATCTGAAACATAAATGCATTCTGTGCTTAGACTTAGGTTCCATCGCCACGATATCTCATTTCGGTATGCAATTAATCCAAAATACAGAAAAATCCGATAGCCTAGATACTTCTTGTCCCAAGTGTGCGTGTGTGCATGCATGCATGTATATGTATATATATATATATATATATATATATATATATATATATATATGTATGTATATATATATATATATATATATATATATATATATACACACACACACACACACACACACACACATATCTACATATATCTATATATATATATCTATCTGATATACTACATTTTTTTGTGTGTGTTCAATTTGTAGAGCAAGTCATGTGACAAGTGCCTGTTTTGATGACCGGTCTGGGCAATGCAAATGGTGCTTCTTGCTTTGGCAAACACACTTAGAGAGAAACCTTCAATAGTTTGCATTGGAAATTATAATTTGCAAGACTTCCTTAATTTCTCATTAACATTTGAAGCATAATGCCAAACTGTTAATACAGGCAAAAGCAGTCTCCCCATACTGTATTGTGTGTTAAGTGCAGGTTTAATGAGAACAGGGAGATATTTGCATATAGTGATTACACTAACTGACTAAACAAGGACTACATTCCTCTTGGTCTTATTAAGCCTACACAGAATATTTTATCATGAAAGTATGATCTGCATTGAGAAATAGGGAGGATGAGCCAAGTCTGTATTAAAAAGGTATAGGGCAGGAACAGAATGCATAAAGCAGGTAAAGCACTAGATCAGTGAGTAATGCTTAGACAAGTACATGCAATATTTACATTAATGCCTTAATAATTCATTGTCTTCAGAGAGTGGCTCTCTGTAAAACATGGCTGTGATTATATAGCATAGTAAATGTGTTTTACAATAATAAAAGGCAGAGGAACACTAAAAAAGAGGTCTTATAGCAACTTACTTGCTTTTTTTAGTATCATACAGCCGATGTGAGGAAGGAGCACGGCAGTGTGGGCGTTTTCTCGGCCTTCCCGGCCCCCGTCGGACTGGGCTTCTTGAGCTCTCCTCCTTTCTGTGAATATAAAGCATAATCTGTTGTGAATATTAGTCAAAGATAAACCATTGCCTCAGGGACCTAAAACTTTCAGGACCATTCATAGCTATTTGTGATCTAGGACCACAGATTTTACTTCTTCATACAAAACTGCTGGTGTCCAGAAGAGAACACATTAAATGATGCAGAAGTTCAAGAATTAGAATATCTCAGTAAGCTACTGCATTTTACTTCTAGAGATTATATATATATATATATATATATATATATATATATATATATATATATATATATATATATATATATATATATATATATATATATATATATTTATTTTTTTTTTTTTTTTTTCTATTCAATTGTCTGCCTATTCAGTTGTCCGCAAAAGCAGTTTTGCGGTAAGTTTACTACAAATTTCAATTCACCAACTCCAAACTGGTGATAAACTTGGGGAAAATCCCTATTTTAAGTAAAAAATTTAAAGATTTGTTTCCGAAACCCCTGGGACAACCCCCTGATTGACTAATTAGGCACAGAGGGGTGTATCTTAACTAAACCTTGGATGGAGATAAAGTATAAACCAACTATTTCTAACACAGCCTGTGACACGACAGGAGCTGATTGGCTGGTACTTTATCTCCATCCAAGGCTTAGTAAATAGACTCCCTCGTTTTTAATTATTTTAAATTGGCTAAGAATGAGTGCAAAATTATGGAAATTGAGGTACAAGGTATGGGACAGGTATATTGGGGTGCTTTATGAGTGTGACAAGTGTTTTTAGACTTGCAGGTGGGAGTTATCAGTCTGTTTCCACATGTGTTTTTATTTATTTTTTTAAAGTTACCCTAAACTGACCTAAATACACACCTATACCCATTTTTATATACCCAAAGTTTAATTTTAGCATTACATTGCTGGAAAAAAAAAGCTATCAAAAAAAAAAAACACACAGAGATAGAGATATATAGATATATATATATCTATATATCTCTATCTGTCAAAAAAATAAATATATATATATATATATATATATATATATATTTATTTTGATAGATATATTTAGATAGAGATATATATATATATATCTATCAAAATATACATATCTATCTCTCTCAGCCATTTGACCCAATTTAAGAACCAGAAATAGGTTTATTATAACCAATAATAAACTTTATACTGTTATCCAATATTAATTTAGCTTTTTTGGGGGTACGGACAGATTTACCCATTTTTCACTTTAATTACCAATTTTCACGGCAATCCCGTTTTTGTTAATTTGCATTTGAATAGGGTGAATGATGGGAGCGTGCATACCCGCAAAAAAAGCAAAAACGTTTTTGCCGCTAATTGACTACTCTCCACTCACTTCCATCCCAGCCTATTACAAATACAAAGTTACCACTTGTCCCCAAAACGGAGTTCTTAGTTGCTGGGGAAGGGGGTTAACTGGACCAAAACATCAGCACTAGGACCTGATACTACCTGCATTAATTGAAAGAATATAAAAATACTAAGTGGTTGAGAACTAGGGGAAATGATTGGACTGTTCTGAATTATCAATCATCTTCTATTGTTGTTATAATACGCAAAGTTGAGTAAAAAGATTTGTCTTGTGTGGTGCACAATAGATTAATACTTCACTTTTATTAGTAACATTATAAAACAAAATAATGCCTTCAAAATTAACTAACTAAAATGTAAAGATTAGAGAAAGGGGTGTAAAAATTGTGTAATAAGTTGCTGTGCTCTTTAGAATTGCTGCTATATAAGGGGATAAACATAGAAACACTGCAAAATAACAGTAAACAAAAACAACAAACGCCTAACCTTATAGTGCAAGTACAAAACATTACTATATCACAGAATGGGCAGTACAAAACATAAAATGACAAACATGAAAACCATACAGCAGAATAATATATGTTTGGATGCAAACAGAGCACACCTTAGAGGGCATTAAAAGACATGATGGACAACAAACAATGACTGAGGGTTTATAGACGAGACTTAGATGAGAGCTTACATTCTAGAGGGAGGCGGAATGATAGACAATAGGAGCAAGGGGCAATTAGGCTTTGTAGTCCAGAAAGGTAGCAGAAGAGGCTAAACCGACATAATAGCTGGAGGGTTGGTTGAAGTTTGAAAGGCTATTGTGCAAGTTGGATTGGTAAAATGGGGGAGGTGAGCATGATGGGGTAGTAGAAAGACATGGAACGTAGTCACAATTGTGAATAAACGTACATTGTAAAATAGAACACATGACAAAGCAAAATGAGGTAGGACAGAGAACAGTATACAATAATGATGGCTATAATTATGCAATGTGGTATGATAAATACTAGGGTTCACGTTAGCAGGGTGCCGTATCCTGCCTGATACTAAAGTGGCAAAATCAGGCCCTGACTGCAGTGCCCTGCTAAAGCAGCCAGACTGCTGCCATTCTGACCCACAGGCCGCAGTGTCCCATGGGTGAGAAAAGTTGCAGTGTAGTGATCAAAGCGGGTGAATGGCATCTATTCATATTGAGGGAAAAGCTTGAGGGAAGCCCACACTTACAGAGGATGAGGCAGACGAAGCCCTGTCTCCCTCTCCGACCGGCCACACCCCCTTTTAAGTCACCTGCAACAAACCCGTGCCTGCACCTCAGCGCCCTGCCGCATCCTAGTGGAAACACTAATATACTATAGTCAACACAAACTCACTCATGGTCGTGTCGCCGTTGCAGTTTCACCAGCTCCCTCTGCTTCTCCTTATAACGCCTCTGGATTTCAGCAAGCTTCATTCGCATGTCCACCTCCTGTGTATCCAAGTGGTCAATGGCAGCCTTCAGTGGACAGACCTGGGGGTAGGGGAACAGTCATTGTAACTTCATTTTGTAGCTAGAGAGCAGATCATTTCATATGAAACTACAAATGTATTCCTTTTTAGGTTAAATATATAAAATTCAATTATGAAAATTATTGTCATGTTTGCAAGAGGGAGTATGGTAATATTTTGATCTATTTTAGAACACTTGAAAAGCTTTACGTCAGTGACTAAATTCCTTCATGCTTGTCAATAGACAATGGCATAGAGGGTGGGTCATCATGATAAAACAATTTGAGGCATAAGCTTAGGTTCTCAGGCACTGACAGGGTCTTGTTGTGTCTAATAACGTATTCTACTAAAGCACTTACTGGTTTTGTTTTCGGTGTCCAACTGAATGTGCGGCGGGATAGCCGGACACGGGGTGTGGTGTTCGGGCAACAGGAAAGAGGACAGGTTGGTTTAGCACCTTGCAGGCTATCAGCCTCGGCCAGAGACCAGGCAACAGCAATGGTAGCAAAAACTTGAAGATCAGAGACCATTAAATCATCTTCACTGGCTAAAAAAAAAAAAAAAAAAAAGTTATAATCTTTGGAAGAGATACAATTCTCACAATAGAATTATTTAAAATACACCTCACACCTACAAGCTGTAGAATTCGGTGCTCAAAGCCAAAATTTATGAAAACGCAGCATTGAAACCAATGCGTTGTCACACCTGTATCAGTGATGTCGCTGTTTTCTAACCAATTGGATTGACTGCCCTCTCAACTACTGGTACAGCCCACATGCTGGCATGTGTCAGCAATGGGCATAATATCAATATGAGCGACCTGCCCAGCTGTCAGGACATACATTGCAAAGGACACAGAAATCAAGGATGCAATAATAGAATATTAACAACCCCAGTCACATCTTTAAGGTGTATAAAATAAAGATGAAATTAAATATTCAGGATTGACATTAAAAACATCAAAGTAAACCAAACATATATATATTGATATTTGTGTTGTTGTCATAAACTCCCATATGTATAGACTTAATCTCCCAGTCATTCATACTTCTGGTGATCCAATAAAGGCAATTACAAAAGGCAGCCAATTAAAAAAAACAAAAAAAAAAAACATAAACCCCAAGAAATGGCAGTGATTGTAAACAAGAAAAAAATAAAAAATAAATTCATGCAATTGTACATAACTGCAATGTGATCAATAAATGTCAAAAAAGTATTTGTCCATAAGAAAAACATGACAAATAATTGACATTACTAAACTCATAAGGTACAGTATTGGGGCCTGAAGGGGAGGAACAAAGTGATTCACAAGTCTAAGTCAATCGTATCATTTCATAGTGCATAAATAAAAGGTCATTAAGCACTTCAGGCGCTCACTATCTTTCATGTGCTGGTTTTCAGCTTTTTCTTAAGGTTGGTGATCCTATTTGGGGCATGGCAAGAGAATGAAGCAGACATTCAAAGAAGAGATGTAGAGGAAAGTTCTTATTACGGTAGCGTCTAATTTCCCTTCGTGGAGAGGAGCTTTCCCATAAGCCCTTGGGTCCATGTCAAAAACTATTGGGAATAGTAACCTGTGGCAAGCGAAGAGAGACACCAAGCCCGAAGCGTGGTGAGCAAAGTGAGCCTGCGAGGGTCCAATGGTGCACAGAAAAAAAAAAAACAACCCTCAAACGAACGGAGAAAACATTTAGGTGCTGTAAGGGCGGAAGTTATCTCCTGCCCTCACATTATGTCACTTCCAGGTCCTGATCACAAAGGGAACATAGACACAACCCTCTTATTACAGTTAATACAAATTATCCAGAGTAATTAAAAAGGCAGTCACATAATGCAGCAGTGCTGTCACACAGAACAGGTGTAAGATGAAATGTTGCAGGTCCCCGTGGACTGAACTGTTCGCCAGTTATTATATAGCTCACTGTAAAGATGCCCACACAAGTGTTTAGAGAACCATCTTCCAGACGGTTGATGTGGTTGCATTTCCGTGCATTACCTTATGCACTATGGCAAGATCAATCGATGCTAAAAGCTACTTGGAGAACATTGCCCTATTTAAGTATGGCTTCCTGTGCTGTATTGCAGCACATGTACCCATCTGTCTTATACTGACAACACGCTTCTGATGGCTCCCATGACAGACACTAAAAGGGGCCGGACTGTAATACGCAGCTAATTATCACCCCCACTGCACTACATGCCTTATAATTTCTCAGCTGAAGAAAAAGCAAGCCACATTTTACTAGAGAAAGACTATGCTGCTGCAACTCACTGGCACCAAAAAGGTTAATACATGTGGAAGGTCTGTTCCTTTCTGTAACAATGGCGTTGAAAGGTAGGCAGGAATCGGACAAATAATACTCCAGTTTAATCTCTTAATTGTAAGACTCTACGGCCTTAAATAAAAATAAAAGCTCTTATACGCCGTTTCTCTTTACAGTAATTATACTTTGTGTAAAAAAAGCTATTAAATTGGCCTTTTGCCTGCATAGTGGAGGCTGCACCACTAGTGTGTACCAATTCACTAGGATGAAATTACATCACTTAGGCATCAAAAATTGGCTGCTTTCCCATTAATATTGGTTCAACCCACAAAATAGCTGGCTGCATCGTGTTTAGGAGACTTCCCACTTTCATTGTGTTTGTTTTTTTTAAACCAGAGGGGCCTGATTCAGAAGTGGACAAAAAAGTTGTTGTTCATTCTAACCCCCTGCACCTTTCAAAACCTGTACAGTTCCTCTTTCCAGCCTGGAGTGTCACTCGCTGCTTTGGTGCTTCTAGCACAGTCTGGTTTGTATCGCAAATTTTTGCTAAATGTATATACTTTATGTACAAAGAGTAATATATTTTCTTTAAAATCGGGCCACCATAATTGAAATCTTGGTATTGATCATATTAAAAAACAATGGTAATGAGATTCGAAATATGAAAGTTTTTCTGTGTGGGCGGGTGGGGATCCATATACATTTTAAAACAAGAAAAGACAAAGCTATCCTAATAGAACATTGTGACAAACCATTATTTGTGTAGCATTTCCTTACAATTTATGACATGGCTGAAATGTCAAACCTAGTTCCCTGGGATGATAAAACAGCAGTTTGGCAGGTAGGAGATTGTGAGCGGTGTGATACAGTACACTGGATCACTGTACACATATTACTGCAGCGTGCTTATTAGCTGAACTAAGAAATCAAATCCTCCCTTTTAATGGCTGCTCTAAAAAGTGGCTTTGGAGGGTAAGGTCCGGGGCTCAGAGTCCCTGTGGAGCATGAGAGCCTGTGATTAAGAAGCACACTGCACTTAGAGCCCAGGCTGCAGTGCTTGTGTTTAATAATCTCTGAGGAGAAGACAATACTCAGCCTGCAGGGAAATTAAAGGCATAAGATCTCTGGCTTTTAGTTGCTCTTAGCATGGGAAAGCCACCCTCCGGAACCTCTGTTAGAGCAATAGCTAAGACTACTCCTACATAGCTGTACTAGGCTCTTCCATGTATCTCCTTTGAGAAGTTATAGACCCACCTAAAAGTAGAACTTGCCAACAATTGTTCATTAACAATGCAAGAATGCCAGCTGAAATCATCAGGTTCTAAAAGTGCAATATTAATATTAAATAATTCCATCATTGAAATCTAATATGAAAATCCTCAAGGCAAGTCAAATTTCTGTTTCATTAGGCAACAAGTCAACTCTGGACGCTTTGGATAAACTGAAAGAACAATTTGGCTCTTAACACCTATCTGCTGTTAGTGCGCATTTTAGAAACAAACGCCTGAAAACCACATAACACTGTTTTTTATGACCTAAACGGTTTATATTATTTTTCCCCGATGTTTCACCCGTATTTTCTTTTACAGGCTATCCAATTTGGTCACCTGTGAAAAAAAAAAAAAAATCCCAAAAGCACACCGCTTCATTGAAACCTGTGTGTATTTGGTAGAAACAGACACATTTTTGGATGAAAACAGGGCTGTTTCCGGGGGATTTGGTTTCGCCTGCCTCCACAGCTCACGTCGGCTTATCGGGTCTAATAGGATAGTCCCCGGTGAGAGATAGCGGAAGGTAACTAACCACAGCTAATTGGATACCCCCATGAATTATATGGTTATACACATTCTCACAGCATGTAAGTGTGATGGAGCGCCAAGTGTTTTTTATAAAAATATATTTTTTAGGTACTGAGATTTTTTTTAAACATTTGTATACAGTAAAATTTTATTAAAACTATTTAGATTGCAGTTTTAGATGAGGTTACTGGATTTATACTACTGCAATGGTCTATTAAGAGAGAGGAATTTAAAAAAACAAAACCAAACACTGACCTTTTGAAACTTTTAGCTGATCCTGCAGAGCAAGGTCTGCTAGCTCGCTGAGCAGAGCAATCCCATGAATACCTGAGCTTGAGGGGAAGGTTGAAGAGTTGGTAACAGTAAACACATTCCCTTCTTCAAGGATTGAGGGGAGTTCTCCCAAGGAGATACTGGCCGCTATAAGAGTGTCCAGACTGTATATAGACTCTTGGTGGTCAATTAGAGCTGGGGAGCAAGGTAGGGAAGGAGTAAAATGCTCATCATCTGCCATCTGTGTATCAACCAAGTCCAGGTCATCACTGACATTGTGTAACAAAGTCTGACTTACATCGCTAGAGTTGTTATCAGGTTCCCCTACAGTCACTGGAGCCTCAGGTGGCCCCTTAGAAATGTTTGGCAACTGCCCAGCTGATGTGCACTCAAAGACACAACCATCACCACCTGGTTCCTTTCTTTCATCTGTTTCCAGGTTTTTAGACTCTAGAACTTCTCTCTCTTTCCCATTCTCAACAGGCTCATCAAAACTCCTGCTGGCCTCAGATTCCTGACACTCCTGGAACTTTGGGACCTGGGACTCCTGGCTACATATCTCCGTTAGGTCTGTCTCCCCTAAGCGAGGCAACTCCTGGTTAATATCCAATGAGACCCCTGCAACTGGTGTGTCACAGAGGGATTTCTTGGTAGGGGTAAACGTCCTGGACTGCTCAGGTTCTGCCGCAGTTGATGCAGTTTGCATAGTTTCAGGATCAGCAGGATCTGCAGAGTGCACATGATGGGAAGATGGAGAGGTATAGGATTGGACAACATCTGGGTAGGTGTATCCAGGAGGCAGATCTACAGGACAGATAAAGATAATTAAGTAGATTATAAAAAAAAACCCTGGGTCTAAAAATGATCAGAACAGCACTTCACCTACACTAAAAGATACCTCTAAATGTATACTAGTGTAGAGCGGCTCTTTATAGACTCAATTTCAGGTACGGTGAACAACTAACACTACACTGGGCATCATAGATGGGAATGATCTGTGTAGCCACGCCAGGATATATCTCATAGCTGCGGACAAAAATGTGGGCTATGTAAAATGCAGCAGGAAGATTGACAAGTGACAATTAGAACAATAAAGCAAAATAAATGTTTATGTATGTAAAAAATCAGCTCATAACTTATTTTTCAAAAGCAGCCTGTAAAACGTAAGGCAGAAAATCCGATGGCACTTTATCTCTCACAATAGATATGTTTATATAAAAAGGTTTAGTTATCTTAACATTCTTGTGTTAGCAGCACAATATCTATTTTCAACATTGAAGCCTCTTACAAATATACTCCTCTACACTTTCATTGTGACAAATTTCTCGGTAGCAATAGGACGTGGCAAGATCACTAGGCTATAGATGATAGACATCCTAAATGAACGAAAATGTAGATGTACGATTAATGTGAGCTGGAAGTTGATGGTATTGCATTTGTCAAGTATACACATAACAAAAACATTCATGAAGCCTATCATTCACTAGGAACCAGGAAATCACTGAGACTAAAGCTAAGAAAATCACCAGGACACAAGTGACATCACTCTTGTAAACCTTAGTGATGTCACATGTTCCTAGCAAACTGATAGGCTGTCTTCTGATGCATATAGGCGCATCTCAAAAAAAGCTATCACATCGGTGTATAAGAAGTGCTTTAATGGAATAAAAATAAGAAATTAAACAAATTCAAAACATAGCAATAGTAAGGGAAAGCAGTAGCAAGTTTTTGATAATAAACCAAAGGGGTTCTCCCATGCTGCTAGGCCACCACTCTTAGGACAGCCACACTCTACATAAGACCTTGTAGGTGTTAAGAGTGAGTGCAGACAGTGAGGAATGGGGTGGAAGAGGCAAATGTGAGAGAGGAATGATGGACGGAGAGAAAAATAGACATGACCAGACCAAGCATTAGATAGATGAAGTGAGAGACTGCACAAAAGGGAGGAGGGTAAATGATTGAAGGGAGAGAAGATAGATGGACAGAAAAGGGGTGGGTGGCTGGGTGTCAGGGATTAGACAGATTTGGAAGATGGATGTAGGCAGCCGGACTCATTACCCTGGCTGTTTTCTGGGTGTTTATGCAGCTGACACACACTGAGGACCAGGAAATAAATGTTATCACTCAGTCTTGAGAAGGCTATGAAGGTGCCCTGCGTTGGCAATGTCCCCCCAGGCTGCTCATCGTCAGATGGTTATTAATGGTATCCTCCCACTCTCTTGACAGTATGGCCAGATGAACGGCATATCATTCCTCCAAGCTTTACCCCTCACAAGGGCTGTTCAAGGAGACGTTAGTGACTCATAACCTTGGGGTTAAGATACTGGTCTTTGAAGTAGGATTGTTATATTCTATGATCCCTAGCCAATACTGCATCACTATAGCCAAATAACTGCCATATATAGTTTAATGAAAACACAGGCTGCAGGCTCTTAGTGTGTTTTATCAGTCTTTCCCAGAATATGGGTAGTGGGGCTTTAAGAGTCTAATTTTAACTCAATAAGTGTTTGATTGTGCTAGGAACACACTGCAATGATTCAGCCACGAGCTGGCAGAGCATACAGTGGAACAGAACAGATTTCCAACCATAAGCAGAGAAGATGTGGTGACAAATGGTCCTTGCGGCATGCAAATATGTTTTTAATTTAAAAGGCAATCAATAGCACTGCAATTCATTTAACGGCATGTGCAGATCTGTCCCCTCCTACTTTCTTCTGAAGATTTTTTTCTCTCTTCTAGCCACTGTTAACCTATGTTGTGCAAGACAAAACTACAAATCACTACTATATAAAAGTTAATAGCTGCATGTTGCTTTTGATCTGCAATAATACAAGAAGTCAGCTCACACTGTGGATAAAGGTTATGTAATAATTTTTATACATACCTGGTTCCAGTGATTTGGGATAGTCTCTGGGGGGTTGCCCTTCCCCCCTTCTATCTTCTCCCTCTTTTCCCTTAGAGCTTTGCACGGGCACAGGGCTGACAGCTGGAGAGCTGGGCACCAAGACAGAGCTGCCATCAGGGCAGGCCGGTAAAGTGCATTGGGCCAGTGGCCGGGGTGTGGGGCATTTGGACGGAGGCCGTAGAGCAGGAGAATGAGAGCAGGGAGACAGCTTGGGTGGTGCAGGGGCTGAAGGAGGAGGCAGTAGCAGGCTGGGTGGTGTCTGACTCTTGGAAGTATTTAAGGCATCAGCTTTATTGTGGGACTTTAGGACCTTCTCTGGTGGGTCTCCAGCCTCTGGCAGATGATCTTCAGATTTCCGCTAGAGAAAAGAACAGATGGTTGAACTGGAACATTAGCACAACCAGCTTTCCACCGGGAATGGTAGCCACAAGCACCAAGAGGATTAGAGAGGACCTTAATCTGACATACCTGAAGGTGGCTTTGCCTCTGAAGCTCCAGAGCTTGTGCTGCTCTTTGCTGTTGCAGAGCATAAAGCTCCTGTTGCCGTAGAAACTGCGACCGTGAGTAGACTGGGAGCTGTCCTGGGTGCTGGAGGTGAGAGGTGGGTCCTCGGCCAGGATACATGGGTGGCCACAGAGAAGCTTGATCCATGACATCAGCTGGGGAGAACACAAATTGTAATGCTCAGCAGTTTGTAGCGGTTGATTGTGCATAACAATTGCAAATACAAGTTTTAGCTTGCTACTGTGTAAACTAAATATAATTAGG
Source organism: Pseudophryne corroboree (assembly GCF_028390025.1). Lineage (NCBI taxonomy): Eukaryota > Metazoa > Chordata > Amphibia > Anura > Myobatrachidae > Pseudophryne > Pseudophryne corroboree. The sequence continues at coordinate 522,304,436 of NC_086446.1, read as the reverse complement.
GTAAGAATTCAGTTACTTAATATACGGATTACTTGTATTATTTAATTGAACTTTTATAGGTACAAAGGTAGATGCATTTAACATGCAACAGTGATAAAGTGCATGATACTCGAAAAAGTGCATGATACTCGAAAAACTGCATAACCATTACAATATCAAAGACATGGCTAATACTTATTCTGAATCCACAAATAAATAAGAATTAGGACAGTAAAATTGAAAGCACATTGAACTGGGCAGCTTGAACATTTTTAGAAAGATTATATGAAAAAATAAAATCATTCTGAAACATTAGTGGTAATAAAATCACAATGGCACCTACATCAAAGCTCATATATAAATCTGGTCTCCCAAAAGAGTTGCACTTACCAAGAGTGTGTGGAGCATTGTGGGGAGAGGGCTCCGGAGGTAGAATGACCAGCTGGGCAGGAGGTTCCTGTGGTAGGGGAAATACTGGTTGCATGGCACTGGGCATAGAAGGGGGAAATCCTGGGGGTAGGTTCTGGTGTAGAGCTGGGTGGCCAATACCTAGTGGCAAACAGATCACAATTAAAAACTTGTATGGCTGCTACTTTTATCACATGCATAATGTTTCGTATCCCCAGGGCAGGGGACATCTCTAAATAGCAGACAGGGACAAGTTACTAGTTACAAATGTATAAAGATATGAAGTTTCTTCCCAGCACATATGCCTTAGGACAAAAAAATAAATAAATAAAAAAGTGCTGTGTCAACACTTTGGCACATTTTATTTATAGAGGTCTCTACTTTAGAGCCACTCAGCACAGCTTTGCACCAAGTATCCTGCTTACCGTAGGAATGGCCACCCATCCAAATAGAGGGGCTCCTTGTTCTGGGCAGCCAATGTGGGTGGGTTGGGTGAGTATGTTGTGTAGGATCAGCTCCTAATTGGCTAGCTTGGAGAGAGGAACCACCTGCTATCATAAGATGAGGGGTAAGATCTCCTGGGCAACCACTGGAAGGATGGATTCTGGCAAACTCAACCAGGTCCTTGTTTTCTCTAAAATGAATGGGACATAAAAAACACATGAAACAGGATGAAGAGTGGACATTACTGGGTGCTCCCCTGTGAAAATAGCAGAAAGCTGGTTTTAAATATGGAGTGGATTAAAGCAATAGGCTTCAAGATTAGGGAAGTGGCATGATTTCATCAAGTGTGCCGCTAGATTTAAAGCGGCATTCATTTATAAGACTGGTTTTGCCTCATACTGATTGTCGCTTTACATTTAGCAACAAACTTGCCAAAATCATGCCAGTCCCAGTCTTGGAACTTACTGCATAAACCCCGAGAGTTACTCACTGCATTAGAAGATCTCTGCTGGGGATGCCCAGCCTCTCATCACAAAGACGACTCCTGTCTTCTTCTGCATCCAGGTCAATCACATGCATTGATCGGCCAGAGCCTGCTAACAGAATGAAAGGAGTCAGTCCACACAAAGACACACATAGGTTATTTATCTATACAACAGCAGAGATTCTTTATGGAAGGTGCCAATTCTTAACAGATAATGTGATGACCCTAATATTCCTAAACTGTATATTGTATACCAAAAGCTAAAATCACAGTCACTATTTGCAGATGTTTTCTAAAATACATCCTTTAGACATGCCATACCATAAGCTCAGGGCTGCTTTGCCTCTCTGACCCGGACAAACACTAATCATACAACATGTAAATACTACATTCCAGGGTAAGAGAGGCACAGCACCAAACTTAGCAGGGACAAATTTAGCACTGAATAATATTTCAGAACTAGTAAGGGATCCATAGAGGAAGCACTTTAGAAAACATTTCCAAATAGTTGTATTGTATTCAGTGTACACTCTTCCAGTATTACGGAGATGGTAAAGAGAAACCAGGAGAGAGCGCCGTGCTAGCAATAGTATAATCTTACAAGTGTAGATCAAGATTGGTATAAAGCAGTGTCTCTGGCTCAGGTGTGCTTTCCCACCAGATTTATGTATTTATGCCATTACATTTTACTTCATGTATCAAGGGGAATCTGGGTTCATTATTTCATGCTGAGGTGAGGTCAAGAAGGGGTTAATGCCTTCATTGTGAAGGTTTCGCCAGCCGACTACATTAGAAAGGCCTCAACTGGAAGCTGTGTCTCTTCGGGAGATTGGCCCAGAGGCCAGCTAATGAAAGCCATGTGTTAAAAGTGAGCCAAGGGCTTCTGGTAACGCCGGATATTCCATTCTTGCCAACTCCCTACCCCCTTCTCTATTACTACACCAAACCACATGATGACATCACTCCGGTCACACATCAGACAGGAACCTCTCACGCCTCTTCCCACTCACAAAATGCTTCCTCCCAGAGGAATCCACTGTGCAAATCCTGATTTAGCAGGTTTCTTTACTTAGCCACCGAATCCTGGCACAAAGAAGAGGTTTGGGTGTCTGTAACTCCACGTGTTAACAGCAGTGCCATCCATCTGACACCACTGTACTTTTACATTTAGCTGCGCTGTCTTCAGATTCATTTGCTCTGAAATCACATTAAGAGAACCTGATAACCTCCCCCCCACCATAAAAAAAAGAAACTTATAAGGACATAAGTTATACCTCCAAACTGGTAATGGATTTGGCCACATACACTATCTTGCTCCCCACACCTGTGACCAATAGGCTTATGCAGCTTGGTTCCATTCCTTTCCAGTTACAATCAGCAGATACAAAATACACATACTGCATTAGATGTGCTTTAGATTTAAATCGCTACTGCAGAGATGCCACATGCATCTGAAATGGCTCACCTGGAACACTAAGCTTACAAATTTGATTTCTCCTTCTAGTTAAGAGGTGCCATTTTTGCAAAATTGATTACAATTATCAAGCATAGCGTCATCAATATGGCGGTTAGTGTACCTCTTAGATATTTAGAAACCCCTCCAAACAGGTTGTGTTGTGACGTTTCCCTAATGTTACCAGGTCGGCTACTTGCAGATTCCTTCATCACTGTTTCACCAAGGCAATATGCAAAACATGACCTGCACAGTGGGCTTCATATAAAATTAGGAGCAAATCCAGCTAATGGTGCAGGTTTACACCTGGAGAAACCATGCTGCTATGCAATGGTTGGAGTGGCAGGGTTTTTTTCTTCTTCCAGTGAACATACAGGAAGTTATTGTGTAGTAAAGGAATAGTGGGCTGTTGTATTTAAATTCAGTGAGGTCTCCATCCAACTATAGAAGTGTCCTCACATAACATGGTCTAGCTAAAATTTCCCCTAACTCTCTTTCAGCCTGTGAATCAGGTCTTGCGTGCCTATATGTGGCCCTAAGGGGCAGAACAGAAGCTTGGCCACACAAACAGCTTTTTAAGATATCTTTAAGTATGTATCAAAAAAGAAAAAAAAGAAAAATGACAAATTCAGGAGCTCCACTATTATCATCTGTGCCATTTGCCCACGACTTTATGTGGAAATAGAATAGCGATCTGCATATGGTCTTTAAATAACTCACTGCAACATTTCCTGTTTTAACCCACCTTTCTGTCCTACGTTATTTCTTTGTCGACTTGAACCAGAACCATAATCATGTCGGCTGCTGGTGTCTTTCTGACGTGCTACCGCCACTGCAATGCCAACAGGGGGTTGTCGGACTTCCCCTTCCCCATGAGACGTCTCGTTTTCTCTACTTCTGGCACAGTCCATTCTCTCTTGCTCTGGCTGGCACTTGTTGTTTCCATGGAATTTAATTTCTTGATGGGAACAGCTGGTCTTCATATTCCCCAACCCCACAAAGGGGGTTCTCTGTCCAACAATAAGTGCTTGGTTGCTGTATTTTAGAAGGTTTTTCATGGCAGATACCTCATCTGTTGGGCCTTGCATCTCTTGGCTCAGAGCAGGGCCAGGAGTCATGAGAGCAGCCTGTTGTAAACTTGTGCTGAAGGGGTCAAGGTAAGAGTTCTTTCTATCCTCACCGATTGAAATTGAGGGTTCTGTCCATGGTGGCAGATGAGGACCACTGTAGCCCAATGAGCTTAGTTCGATGGTTTTCCTTTTTCCTTCTTGACTACTATGCTCCATGTCAGATGGCCTGTGCTGCTGGTGGCGTATTCTTGCAACCTTTTGAGAACTGTGCACCTGAGAGTCCTTGGAGGACCTGTCTAAAGTGCAACAGGACTGACTGTTTTTTACACAATGTGCATCCTGGTTATTAGAACGGGGACAGTCTTGTGATGTGGGCATCTCAAAGTATGCAGTCTTATCAATGCCCCTCTGCATAGCAGTCTCTGAACTTAAGCTGTTTAAAAATTCCAGGTTTTTGATCCTTGCGGCTGTGTTCTGTGGCCACTCTGACCGCCTCTCCCCTTTAGCCTCGGCTTTTAAGTGGGAGAATGTATTAGAGTAAGACCCAGGAGGGTGGGAATTAGAGTTCATTTCGTGGCTCTTGTCCTTTCCATCGCCTCCTCTGTCCATATGGCAGCTCTCCGGGGTCACCTGAAAAGGCCGGCTTTTGTCGGTGAAGTGCCCCACGGAAGGCACGAACGTGGGCCTGCCCATCTTTAGCTCCCTGCCGGATTTATCCTGCAAAGAGCATACAACGTCTGAGTTGGAATGAAGTTGCAGACAGGGGAATGAGCCAGTGGAGGTGTTAAGTGGAGCAGGAATGCTGGGGAGACTGGATGGGACAGTGTATGACACAGAGTGGTGAAGCATTTGCCTCCTCTCTAGGCACTCGCTGTAAGGTTGCTGGGGCTCGTGCTGGGGATATGACCTGTCGGCTCTCATCTCTTTGGCACATCGATTCTGGCTACTTTGACGAGGCATCCCTGCCCCAACAGTGCAGCTCGACAGCAAGGCTTTGCTAGGGTCCCCATTGAGCACCTTTGAGGTCATTAGGCAAGAGTTTAGATGCTTGGTCCGGTTCTCACACGATACTCTCTGGTGCATATCCTCTTTACAGTGGCTGTCCATAGAAATGGGCAATACCATTTTCTGTCTCTCCTTGACCTCCTCCTCCAAGTGCCTCTCTTTCAGGTCCCCTTTCACCATCTTTTCCTTGTTTAAATCTGAACCACCCAGATAACGGTCATTGTCTTTAGATGCCTTCTGCATGTGGCTGTTCTCTCTGTCACGACTGCAAGAGCCAATGGGATGACCTGGAGCTGCCCGTGCAATGCTGGGAAAATTATGGTTGGCTGACAGGAGGGTGGGTTGTGCTGGAAGGTTCCGCAAATAGAAATTATCTGGAACAGAAGTACAGAAGATAAATATAAATTAAAGTAAACTATACCTACAATAGAATTAGTGGAGCTCTAAAACTTACAATAGTTTGATATCTTAACATACTAAAGATTATTCTGAAAAATAAAGTACTCGCATGTCTGAAAGGTCTCCTTTGTAAAGTGCATTTTTTATTTTAAAAACTGGTGTACATGCAAGACTACTAGAACAGTGCTTTAACCTGTGCTACCCGCTCAGACACTTGCTTTAATTGTTTACATTGGTGAGCACACAATTCCTCTTGTCCGCAACTTTTAACAGGTCTACAAGTTTAAAGCGGGAAAAAGTTGTTAAAATTACTTATTTTTGGGGGGTGCTAAATCTGTTGTTGCAATATTACAGCATTAAGGAAAAGGTTGTTACTTTGTGCGTTTTCCCAGCTCAATTCACAGGGGTGAAGGGGAATACAGAATGCATTGGCTCACTATTTCCTTGGATTAGGGCAAAACCACAATATCGTGAATAGTGAGCTCCATGAGTTGAGGTCTGTCAGCACAGGACATATATGGAGACCAGAGTCTCGTAGAATCTGCAAGACAAGACCCCAATGCTTGGATTCACTTTACGTCCGATCCTCCACCTGTTCAAATCTTGACAGTCAATGCAGACACACTGTATGGTCAGGACACTGGCACTTAGCAGCATGGCTGAAAATTAAATATCCCTCCTGTGAGTACTCACACTCTTGGTGGGTCACAGTTTGCCCAACACATTATAGAATAGGATTTTAAGAAAAAGATTGCATATGACACACATCTGTTTCCCTTAAGGGTGCTACTTATTAATTTGATAGGAATATCAGTTTAAGGAGTAATCCTATTTCTCCTTTCCTACAATGCTTCAGCATACTTAACGCATAATAACTGTGTGGGACCCTTTGTTACACCTAGTGTCCCTCATTTACACATCAGGTGTGAACTGCACTGGGTCTGCCCACATGTGTCACATGGCATCTTATGAAATCCTTGAATAATTGAATACACAATGCTCATTGAAGGCAAAACACCCAGAGAACTGAAGACTTCACATTAAATAATCTTTGGTTAAGATTAGAGTTCGCTCAACATTTCATGGTAATTAAACATTATCTAAATAGATATAAGAATAAAGATTTTAAGTATGGGTGAACAGATTGTCAGTCAACAGTATATACAGCTTTATTCAAGTAAGGCGTAACCTTTCTTCCTTTTCATAACTGGTAACTATGCAGATTTCCATATTATATACGGGAGCAGCAGCACTTAGCCGACAACTGCACATACAGTTTTTTCCCAGCAGGAGGTTACCTGTGTCCTTTGCATGATTGGTGGCTGCAGACTATAAAGCTTTGCATATTATAGCCCAACATTATTTTCCAGTCTTTATTTTGCCTTCTTAACTTAATATTGCAACCAGACTGCTGCTCGATATTCCTGCTGACTGCTGAGCCTCAGAATGCATTGAAGGATAGATTAGTGGGGGATTACTGGTGGAATTTCATGCCAAATAATACAGCATGTTGAGAAGGTTAAGCAAACGCAGGTCATAAAAAATTCAAGTCCAGTCCTGTTATTTCAGCTTCTAACCTAACAGAGAAAAATTGGAGCATGAAGGCTTGTGGGAATGCTGTGCCCTGCGCACGCTTTCTGCATGCCTGCTTGTCCACTACCAAATGAAGTAGCAGGAAGTTGTGCATGACATGTAACTGTCCAGGTGATCAACATAAGAAAATATTACCACAAAGTACTGTAGTAAGTATTTATGTATGTATAATATCCACTACTAGTGTCCATATTTACAGTACCACAAAAAAGTAAGAATATATATATATATATATATATATATATATCTATCTATAGATATATATCTATATATCTATCTATCTTAGTGGATCAGTAATGGAAAATATTAAAAAGCCCCCAAACTCCACTCCCCGTAAACATCTGTATACAATATTGTGTAGTACATGCTATAAAATCAATGTATTTGAGTCAGATTTTAGTAAGACCCCTTGACTTGTCTGTGTCTTGTTCTATCAGAATCTACACCCTCGTTTTTACATTCATTTTTTAGAGCAGGGGTTTTAATTTTGGGTCAGCCGAGGATAAATATATCAGCCTCGCCCACCTAGACATAAACATGACACCTCATTCTGCAGCTCACTGTCTGATGCCTTAATTACAAGTTGTCAGGAATTGCTTGGAGATCACCGATTGTATAAAAAGCAGGTCTATGGAGAAACATTTGTGCACTGTATCTTCATTGCTCATAGGGGGAATAATTTATCAAACAAATAATGTACACCTAGGCCGATATTCAATTACATGCGATCATCAATAGCGAGTAATTGTGTCACCAGGGGGCTATTTAATTAGCCGTGATAAGGTAGCGCGAGATGCGGCTTATCAGGGATTTTCCTGAAAATGGGTCTTTTTCTACCAAAAACACACAGATGTCACTGAACCTGTGTTTTTTCGGATGAAAAGGTATTCTTCTCAGGCAACCTAACTGGATAGCCAAAAGGAATCACGAAAAAACTTCAATTTATCGCAGGTAACTGAATACCGGCCTTGTAAGAAAGGAAAACAGTGACTTCATTATGTCTTTTGTACTGAAAATATATTTTGTAGATTTGAACATGTGTAATTTTGTAATCCATCATATGGTCTTTAAGGGCACTGTGTTATTGCACGTTAGGGAAGATATTACGTCAGCTCAGTAAAAAGTCTACATGGAGACAAGTGAACACAAGGAATTATGTTGATATACATTCATATTGTTTTGCACCAATGGTAACACTTGCCTTTTTGGGACTCGTAGAAGCGATGTTGTCCATATAAAACATTGCTGTTTCCGTGGTCTAAGTGGCTCATGGGTAGAAAAGTGGAAAAACGAGGATAACCTGCAGATGCAGAAAAAAATGCAAACGTGATGAGAGATACCGATATACATTTTATTAAAGGAAACCTCACTGTGTTGGGGTGGGAAAACTAACCCAACACACTGCAATCTACATTTAATAATATTGTAGTTTAAAAAAAAAAAATATATATATACCCCCCCCCCCCCCCCCCCACCAAAACAAGTGGCAAAATTATTAATAGATAAACAGATACTTGATATAGACTCCTAGGTTAGTATTTCCCACTGCCTTTCCCCAAGGCAACCTAACAGCCCAGGTTTTAAGAATATTCTAATGCTTGAGCATAGATGGTAAAAATCAAAAATCGGCGAGTACCTATGAAGTAACCTGTTTTAATGCCGGGCTGCCATCACAGGGGCCCAGGGAACGCGTGTATGGTACCCCATCTCACAGGGAGCCCCGTCAGCACTGATGATCGCAGCTGTAAACAGCATCTTACTCACAGGCAGTTGCTTGCCTCTAGTAAAGTAGCAGTTCGGGGCAGCAATCATCTGCGCTAGTGTATATTGCTGTTATATAAACAAAACATTTATTAGCTCCACTCCTAGCTTTCAGGGCATAAAGCGAGAAAGGTAAAAGACTCATTCTGTTATGAGAGTCCTAATGACACACTGAGAGCTCTAATTTCTCCGGAGAACAGCAACGCTTTGGCTGGCCCAGAAACAAAACCCAGAGAGTAGTACCAGGCTTAGCACAGGAACATCTCTCGGAAAAAGTGGCATCCTCGCCTGATAGGTACTTCTTGGGTCAATTTTTTCGCTTTGGTGTTCGGGCCAGAAATGTGAGTGACCACTGGGAAGTATTAATTCTGCTACTTCTCATTCAGGTCTATGGGGACAGAGAGCTGTGGCCTCCCACACAGTATAGCCTATATTAACAGATCCTGAACCAGTGTCATGTTCTGGAGGGCTAAGACAGGAAGCATGTTAACTCTGGGAGTCATTATCTACAAACTGCACTGGCCTGCTAGTCATGGTAGATGCTAGATTAGAGTGAGCTAAAGTCTGGTGACCGGTGCACAGTGACTTATATGTACATGTAAATCAATGTTGTGGCCTCTGCTTCCTCCCTATGTGTACCTTAGTCTCTTCCCACATACAATGCATACGGATGAGAAGTGGAAGCAAAGCCATGCTTCATGTCACAATTCATCCAAAGGATGGCAGGTAAACAAGATTTTCTGTTATTAGAGTGTATTCTAACTTCAGAGTGTGGTCACATTGCAGTTGCTAGTGATAAATACTGCAGTTCATATGATTGCCTTTGCATTGGGGAAGCATAGTTAATATCAATAATGAAATGATTAAAAATCATTTAAAAAATGCTTTTCTTTTAAATAAATAAAAGGAAATGTGATGTAATGTATGTTTAGGTTGGGTGTGGTTCATCAAATCGACAGTGTCTAGGTCGACAATGTTTAGGTCGACCACTATAGGTCGACAGTCACTAGGTCGACATGGATGGAAGGTCGACAGGGTTGCTAGGTCGACAGGTCTAAAGGTCGACATGAGGATTTTTTTTTTTTGTGTGTCGTTTTCTTCGTAGAGTGACCGGGATCCCAAATTAGTGCACCGCTTCGCTCGCCATGCTTCGGGCATGGTGCCTTCGCTCCGCTACCGCTTCGCTCGGCACACTTTACCGTTCCAATCGTAGTCCACGTGGATCGTTAAGTATGAAAAAAAATTAAAAAAAAAAGAAAAAAATGTGAAAAACTCATGTCGACCTTTAGACCTGTCGACCTAGCACATGTCGACCTAGAAACCCTGTCGACCTTCCATCCATGTCGACCTAGTGACTGTCGACCTATAGTGGTCGACCTAAACATTGTCGACCTAGACACTGTCGATCTTCAGACCGGATCCCGTTTAGGTTTTCTTTGGTGCTGGTGTCTGGAGGGGGAGATAACTAATTTGTACGGGTGTGGATCATAGGGTCGTCAGTAACTAGGTCGACAGTCATTAGGTCGACCACTATTGGTTGACAGTGACTAGGTCGACACGGTTGTTAGGTCAACATGAAGGTCAAATTTTTTTTTGACATTTTTCCTGTGTCTTTTTCTTCATAAAGTGACCGGAAACCCCAATTAGTGCACCGTATCCCCTCGCATGGCTTGCTTCGATCACCATGCTTTGGGCAAGGTGCCTCGCTCCGCTACCGCTGCACTCGGCACTGGTTACTATTCCCAATCGTAATCCATGTGGATCGTAAAGTACGAATAAAAAATGGGGGGGGGGGGGGGGGGGGGGGGGGGGGGGGAAGGTAAAATAAAAATGTGAAAAAAAAAACTAATGTCGACCTTTTTCCATGTCAACATAGTGACCATGTCGATCTAATGCATGTCGACCAATAGTGGTCGACCTAATGACTGTCAACCTAACAACTGGATACCCATTTGCACTGTGCCCTATAATTTCTGATGGCAGCCCTGTTTATCAAGGGAATTGATCCGACAACACCTATTCAATCTCATCTCAATTCGACTTTTAGAAAGTCGAATTGAGAGTAGGGACCCAGAGGAGGAAAGCCGCTGGGAGAGCCGGCGGGCAGACGGAGGAGATCAGCGCTACAGTAACACTGCAGGAGGATGTCACACAGCCGCCCGACCTCACAGCAGTGTCCACCCGGCTCCAGCAAGCGTGACCTCACTTGCTGGAGCCGGGTGGACGCTGCCGTGAGCGGCGCAGCTGTGTGACATCCTGCTGTAGCGCTGATTTCCCCTGTCTGCCTGCGGCTGTCTCCCCCCCCCCCCCCCCCCCCCCCCTCCTCCTCCTCTGGGTCCCACATCTCAGTCCGACATTTTTTTATGTTGGACTGAGATGGTCGAAAAGGGGGCCAAAATCTGTCGGTTTAGGCCCTGTTTTCAACACAAGCACGTGGATCGGCAGCTATTCCGCCGATCCACGTGCTTTTCGACAAGTCGAATTCCTCGACTTGTCAAAAAATTTGGGGTTTGATTGAATAGGTCAAATTACAAGTCGACCTTAAAAAGTCGAAAACTGCCGTCTTTTCGACAGACGGCAGCTTTCGACTTCAATTGAATATACCCCTAAAATGGTCAACATGGGACAGGTCGACATGGCATTTTTACAAAACTTCTTTGGTGTTGTTTGCGTAACATGACCAGGAACCCCAGTTCGCATCCGCTTGCATAGCTCACCATGCCACGGGCAAGCATGCTCGCTGCGCTCAGCATAGGTTACTATTCCCAGTCCAGACATGGACAGTTAGGGTGCTTTGAGGACAGAGTATGGGAAACACTGCCAAATGGGTTACTAAAATAAATCTGAAAGGTGCAAATTTCATTATTCTACTCATCTAAGGGGAACTTACTAATATTGCAACAGCACATGCCACAAGCACTTTATCATTAGAATGAAGGGTAATTGCTCTTTATATGAAAAACATTACCGCAGATTAAAAAACAAAACAAAAACACAACAACGTTATGTCAGCTGCTGGCTATAGGTTACTCGCGCATTTGAACCCTCTTCATAAATAACCTGTCTCTTTAAATTACCATATGGAGCATACTTACTACAATACAATTCTTATTGTAGCACTGGGAGTCTATTGGGAATTGTTGGTACCTAAAGGCCCATATATAGACAAGCCGATGCGGGAGAGGTGTGCTGAGCGAACCGCTCAGCACAGCGCGATCTGTGCTGAGCGTGCGGGGGGGAGACGGGGGGGGCGCTCATTTCACACAGCGGGTGAAGTGAGCAACCCGCTAGATTGGCCTGCATGCAGGCCAATCTAGCACCAGCGATAGCGATGCGCGGGGCTGCGCATCGCTATTGCTGTAGGGAGTACACACGGAGCGATAATGCTCAAATTCTAAGCAATCTAGTCAGATTAAAGGGGGTACTCACGGAGCGATATTCTAAGCAATCTGACTAGATTGCTTAGAATTTAAGCATTATCGCTCCGTGTGTACCCCCTACAGCAATAGCGATGCGCAGCCCCGCGCATCGCTATCGCTGGTGCTAGATTGGCCTGTGTGAAATGAGCGCCCCCCCCTCGTCTCCCCCCGCACGCTCAGCACAGATCGCGCTATGCTGAGCGGGGGGAGAGATGTGTGCTGAGCGGTTCGCTCAGCACACATCTCTCCCGCATCAGCCCATCTATATGGGCCTTAACAGATTGGGATACCACTCACACAAGTACTGGCTTTACACTGAACCAAAGTGATGCAACAGAGAGAAGCACCACCTTCCCATGCAATGTTTACTTTCTCCAACAGATCAGTTACTTCAGGCATATCATTTCACTGAAAAACATACAGGGTTTGATAAATGTTCAAACACTTCTGTATTTCTAAATTCCCATCTGATCTGATCTACATCTAGGTTTATTATTATCATGCTTCCAAATCCTCTGGCAGAGACAGCAGCAGTCCTGTAGGATCACACCAAGAGACAGGCTGTACCTTGTTGCAGTGAAACAGTCAAATTTCCTTGACCTGAAGTGGAAAGATTTCAGTTTACGGAGGAGGACTGGGAAAGAAGTTCCAGCCTAGCTAAATTCTTGCAGCTGTCTCTTTTAATTGCTTCTTGTTAAAAGACTTTTACTAGCTTTCATTTAAGTAAACATCAGTCAGTAAATTCCTCTACCACAGATGCCCGTTCCCACATGTAACCTTCCACTGACCCCTGGACTCATCCACTGCCTCCCAGCACTTTCATATGCATATACTGGAGGGTGTTGTAGGTGAACATCTGCTCTTGTCCCCCCACTAACATCCCTCCAACCTGTTACAACAAAGAATAGAACTTGTAACTTGCGGGTTGGAATCAGAGTTATGTGTCACTACTGCAAAATGTTGATTACAGCAAATGTCAAATTTCATGTTACATCAGTTTGCATTAATGCATCAAAGTAATATATCTAACGGATGATTCTCCAGCTCCTAAGATGCTAAGGCCCAGATTTATCAAGCCTTGGCGAGTGATAAATAGCACGGTAATAAACTACCGGCCAACAAGCTCCTAACGGACATGTCACAGGCTGTGTATGAAAAATGGCAGTTAGGAGCTGGTTGGTTAGTACTTTATCACTGTGCAATGTATTACTTTCCAAGGCTTGATAAATCTGGGTCTAAATGCCCAACACGCCTTGCAAGACAAATACTGCAGGATGTAGTATAGAGGCACAGTCTGCCCAGCTCTGCTTTAAAAGGGATACCAACCATATTGGACTTTTATTAGAATAAGGCAGCCAAACGTTGAATAGTGTGCCTTCATATCATGTTACAATGCGTTAGGTGTACAGCTATGAGACTATTGTCCGAGATACTAGAGAAAGCTCTAGTTATGGCATTAAGCCGTAGCTGCCTTTTACTGCAAAGCTCTATGTGGAAGAAGAAAACTTGGGCTCCCATGACTTCGCTGGACCAGCTGTCACCTCCTATGCTTGCACTCTCAGACAAGCATCCTTCAGGTCACACAGCAAGAGCTATACAGCATAGAAGCAGCTAGCTCAGAGGCAAGCACAGTACAACCTCATCGGTCGCCTCACACTATCATATACAGAGCTCACACCCTCACAGCCACCCCTCAGGGCTTTCATTGTGTCAGACTACCTAGGCTTGAGGCCAGACCTAAAATATCAGAAACAAAACCATGACCATGGACAGAAGACCATGCCCCTCTATCAACCAGTCGAGCTCTAACTATATACTCCTTTACTAGCCTACAGTTTATACACTAAATTATCTAAAAATCTGCTGTTTTTAGAGTAAGGTGTTCTAAGACTAAAAGGACAGACTAAACTCATGTTTTAGTGATGAAGATCTTTTCTATTAGTAGTAATTAAACTATTGCTCATATGATAATTGTATATATAAACTTTGTTTTTGCCAACGTAAGATCATTGAGGGCAGGTAATCTGAATACCCTTTTCTTAGGTTTTATATCCTGCAGCATTTATCACCCACAAAAAGGGGGGTCAAGGAATACCAAAGTTTATTGAATGTAGAGCACATGGAAGGATTTTAATAGCATGTAAATCACTGAGGAAGCCTGAGAGGGCGTCTGGTGCAGTTTCATTAATACATACATTTTTTATGATCCTTAAGCTAGGTGCATACTACACTATTGAGCCGATCTGCCAATAATCGGGTTTTATTTTGTAATGTGTTTAATGTTTCAAAAATGGCCAAAAAACTCTCAGATTATTCGATTAGTTGACATTAACAGAAATATTGGCTATAAAGTCCTGATATCATGCAATGTGTGCATTCTTGATAGCCTGCCCATATTTCCTAAGGTTTATCCCATTTACCTCATCATCCCTGTAGGAGGACATACACAAATGTGGTGTGACAGAAAATCACAAACTTTAAAAAACAAAAAAACCCTTAAGGGCAGAGTCAATTGTTTTACTACACGGCTACCACTAGGGGGCGCAAAACGGAATAATTTAATTGTTGCTCATTTAGATGACCGGTAGTCCCGAGGATGACCTTTCTGCTCTCAGTATGAGGTGCGAGGAGAAATGTGCGCTAAGTCGGCACATTTAGGTGTACGAACGTGAGTTTGGACACCCAAAGCAGGACTTTAGACTGATTTAGCAGTTTTACACGTGAAAACCCTGTCTAAGTGCGACATGCACAATACACATTTGCACCCCAACAATTGCATACTGACAAATTGTTTGGGTGTCTATAAATAGTCCCGTTTAGATAGTATTATTAGACACCCAATACAGTTGAATCTCCCCCCTTAATGTGTACTGCTGATATGAAGACCTTTCAGTGGCAGAAAAATCACCCTTTTGTCAGTTTGACAAAAAAACAAAAAACAAAACTATGGGTGGGATTCAATTCTTTTCACCCCTTTCCACACCCGTTCTGTTTCTGCCCTCAGGGGCATGGTATCGTTATTTCAGCTCGCTACCCACGAAGTAGGGAGGCACCCAACCCTTTACACAGCTAAACCTAACGGAGATCATTTTAGAAAGGAAATTGGGCGTGATATGTCATTTGAATCCCACCCTATAACTATTATTCATTGCTAGATGCAGGGGCAGGTCAACTGACTGAGAGATGGTTTGTGTCGGGAGGCTACACAATTGTGATAGAGTGTTAGGGAAACTGTGGCTCCTTTGTAATTTCCATGGATGGCGTCCGTAAAGAAAGGTGTATGGTGCAACGTGCAGAGGGAATATTCTTTGTGAGTATTCTATTCACTACAGTATATCAGGACTTTGGGATCTGTGCAATCGCAGTCCTAATACTAGTATATTACCAGGGTAATACAATTATTAGCTCTGACCTAGTCATTACAAACCATGGGGATACAGGAGGACATACCGTTATACCAATAGTGTAAATCGCGACCGGGGTCGTGTGTGTGTGTACTAATTTAAGACTGCTCCTCCCTCTTAGCTACCACTCCCTTTCTGCAGCCTACCTCCTTGTGGTGCCAAGACCTAGCCCCCCCTCCCTTTGTGCCTAAACTTACACCCCCCCCAGCGATACTTGTTGTCGGGGTGCTGGCTATTGGGATTCCGGCGTCGGACTCCTGACCCTGTCGGGATTCCGGCGTTGGCCTTCTGACTGCCAGGATCTCAACAGCCGCCATCTTGACCGCATCCCAACCAGGGATATCTACTGGGACTCCTGACAGTGCAAACGATTCCTTTTTTTTTTTTTAAATGTATTATCACTTTTTTTTGTTTATAAAGAGGACTTTTTATGCAACAATGTACATCTTAAGTCAGAAATAACAATATGAAACAGAAGATACAGATGGCTCTGCCCTTATGAACTTACAGTCTGAGGTGGGAAAGACGATAAGGAATATCAATTGGAACAGTTAGTGGGAAAAAGAGTGTAGCATGATCAGGTGCCAATAATAAAGCAGCCATTGGCGACTGCCATTGCTATGCAGTTTCCCGTGGCTTGGTGTGGCTGGAGTGAGGAACGAGAGAGAGTGTAAGATGGAGGCATGAGTTCCTTTTAAGCCACTGTTTCACCTTAGATCTAGGGATGCAGATGCTGTTACTGACCCAGTTTTCTTTTCCTCTATGCATATCTTATACACACTTTCTCCGCCTATCTGGAAATCCATTCACAAAGATCAATAAAGTGTCTAGAACTTTACAGTTGGTGTGAACCAAGATATTTAAATGGTACCACTTGATGAATTCCAATCATGCCTAGCTCATCTCACACACGTGAAAAGACTCATGAAATATAGCAAGGCCATATGCAGTTACATCTGGAAGGGCATGTCTTAGCAGTAACACAGTTAAGTAGACAGCTCCCTCAGCAGGAGATAAGGGATCTTTGAGAATAGGAAGGCTATTGAAGGAAGTGCTCTGTGACTGTGAATTGCAACAGCTGCCCCTTGGAGAAAATAAAAATGCGTCTCATCTTAGCCTCGAGCCCAGAAACAGTACTGGCAATTCTGAGCCCCACAGAATGAAGTTCCGTGCAGCTGTGCTTTAGGAATTCCCAGGGTGAAGGGGCAGAGATGCCCGGGTACAAACAGTGCAGACACTTTGAAGCCTGGAGCCCACGCCAAGGACTGAAATGGTTTCATTCAAGGACAGACAGACAAGAAGCCTTTGTGTGTGCAAAAAATTAGGAGATAGGCTAGGGAGGGTGCATAACACACAGATAGCATGAACAGACCAGCCTGACATCTGTACATAGGAAACAGCACTGGGGTATAAATACATACAGGAACTGAGACAGCCTGGATTACATAGAAGAGCACGGTAGAAGAGACGACAATGTGTGTGTGTATTTCCATAACAAGACATTACAAAATTTGAGGAACACTTTCTGGCCAGAACATCTGAGTGCTTTCTTTGATCAAGGGATCTGTAGTGCTCATGTATGTTACGATATAACGTACATAAAACATTTACTGTTAACACATACATGCGCTATTCACACAAAGTTAAAAAAAAAAAAACTGCATAAATACCCAATAAGAATGTATATTGTTATTTTAAATATATTTATAGGATGTTCACCAAAACTCCTGATTCTGCACAAATCTCACAAATGATGGCTTGTCTAAAGGAATGGCAATTAACAGGATGGGTCTAAAACCCATAAGTTTTGAGAAATTAAAATGTTACTTTATTCTCATACTAAAACTAAAAGTGGCACCAAGTCTATTTTGCCCCTTTATATTTGTCTCCAATAAACATTATGGATAGACTACATAAAACCCTTGGCACAGGACTCTACACATTTGTGTGCTTGCAGAACGTACTATTCTGTAGAGATGGCATTGTTTCTCTACATTTCAATCGCTATTGATTTATAAGCAGTTTTTTTTTTACCTATCCCCAGAGCTTCCCTGTCAGTCTTATTAAGGTAGAATATAGTCTCCCACTACGGCAGCTTGTGAGCATCAACAGGTGACTCTGTCATTATTGGGGCCCCCACCACAGGATCCTCTAGAAGCCTCTAAGGACTATTGCTCTGGCACACCAGTGTGCATGTCACTGTAATGTGTACATGCCAATCTATTTTTTCTTTTGTTTTCTATGTTGAGACAGCTGTAATATGGCCGATTACTGTGGACACTGCTCCATAATATTAAATAAGGGAACTGAGGGGTGTGCGCACCAGGACCAGACATTGCTGGGTTATTTCCATTGGACATTAGTGTGCTCCCCACATTCTCACACCCACCCGCACTGCTCTCATGAGACCAGGACATTTATAATTTTTGCAAAATAATGTTAGTACAGTTTTCCTGCAAATGTGTTTCTCTCTTTTTCCCCCCCTTTTTTCTTCTTCTTACAGCGTATTTCCACCCCACTGTGTACTATTCCTGTAATGTTTACTTCCTTTGGTTGCACACCCTGGCAGCAGCAACCTATGCAGTGCACCCCACATGGCTGCCTCGGATGGTTCCTCCATGGGCAGGGTGTGCTTCATTTGGATCTTTCCATGAAGGGTATAGCATACTCCTACACACGTGTCAGTTTTCCCATACACGCATTTGGCCCTTGTATGGCTCATCTCCCACTGTGTAACCTTCGTAGTGCGCCCAACATGGCTGCCCTATCTGGTGCGCTTGTGGATGCGACGAAAATACATGGACCTGATGGTTTTGCTGGAACCCTACTCTGAACTTTAGGACTCTGCAACCTCCCCATTTTGTGTTCTCTTCTAGGGGTGGACTATTCCACCCTGGGATATCCTACGCAGTGTGCCCAAGATGGCTGACGCACCTGGTACCTCGTCAGCGTGGAATACACAACCCTTGGAGGTCATTACCCAAAATGCCTACACCAATCATGCATTATGCTTTGTGTGCTCAAGGTTTTTTTTTTTTTTTATGTTTTACTTAAATCTTCTGTATTATGTGCATTGTTTAAGTTCAAGATGGTGCCGCGGATGGCTGCCTCAGAGCAGCCTTCGTTTTTAGTTTTACATGTATAATATGTCAAGTCTATCGTACAGCTGCATTGTGCAGTATGAACTCATACGTGTAATGTTTGTTACGTTTTTCCCCCTTATGCTATGTATTCCCTCTTCATGTTGCTGCTTGGCAATGCATTGTACCACAAAAAATTCCTAGTGTATATGAGTACACCTGGCCAATAAAGCTGATTCTGATAAGTCATCAGTCTTTCTCTACATGCATTTAAAAAAAAAAAAAAAAAAAAAAAAAAAAAAAGGAACTGTAGTCCTCTTAAAAAAAAAAAAAAAAAAAAGGAACTGTAGTCCTCTTAAAAAAAAAAAAAAATTTTTTTTAAAAATAGTGCGTTATAGCAACTATCAATAAGGCCTACGGTATGTGACAGGTCTCTTCATTTCATGAAAATGACCACTTCCAGCTCTATCATGAAAGGGTTAATTTAGGAATATTTTAGGAATTTTGATTGTTTGCAAGTTTAATTAAATTCTTTTATTTCAAGGCCTGAAGACAGGAGGAGGAGGGGAATCTGTATCAGCAGAGGGACATGAAAAATGGATGGGGGAGGACTTGGAGATGTGGTGAGTGAATAGAGGGTGTGATGTTTATAAAACACAAAAAGGTGTATTTTCTCTTGATGGTATTGCTAAACAGCTTCCAGCGGGCACCTAGGGAATGACTGATCGAAAGGGGAAAGAAACAAACTCTCAGGAGAATTCGGTAAACACGATAATGCATTATGAACCCATTGCAGAACAGTGGCTGGAGGACTATGTGTAAATATAAAGTGGTGCGTCAGTACCATGAAATAAATCTGTAAAATTCTTTCCAACACACCTGGTGCATTGCTTCTACCAAGCAACTATAAAAATCTTTCTTTTGGTTATTAAAAGATAACCAGCCGTTTAATTGCAATGTATGCAGAGCTGGTTGTGTACTGCATTAGCAGGCTACACAATGGACACTGTAAATGGTGGCCAAGGACTGTGAAATAGCAGTTGTCAGTCCTGTGGCCCAACACTGGCCACCAATTTGGAGACCTGAGCACTTCGATAGGAAGTCTGTCCCCGAAAGTGTGGTTGTTTGACTTCTGAAAAACTACAACTGTTAGATGGGTGATGCAGTGCTTAACAGCTGGACAGCAGCAGTTTGCCCACAACTGTCCAAACCATAAGTCAGGGAAACGACAGCTACTAAAAAAGTTTACAGGCAATTGTTGAAAACAAAAAACTCAACTTTGTCAGTTCAGTGTGTCAGCACAGAGACGGTTAAAAGAAAAACAGGCAACTATGTTAATCTACTTTTGCTGCACGGGTATGGATGAAGAACACAAAGTAAACGCTTGAAACTGCTGGCTGTTTTGGCAGATACATGAAAGGTAACGCCAGGTATTTCCTTGACACCCAACCCCACAGGAGATCCCGGGAGGAGATGGAAGGTGTAGGAGTGCCACTAGCTCAGTCTTGGTTTATAAATACACATACCAGGTGACTGTGGGAAGTCTTGCAGAGAGCTGGCACAAATACACGATGCCTGTTGGACACCTTAGCTGCCAAAGAGTGCACCGCCTGCTGCAAGTCACCATCCAGGGATGGAAGCCATATTTGTCATCTCCTGCCACCCCCATGTCCTGAAATATGCATATTTCAGGATGTCCCAACAAGCAGAGAATGTTACATAACATTTTATAATCCTTTAGCTGCATACAAGTACATGAGCAAGGTTTTATTTTAATACAACTTATATAAAATAAATTACACATTTTTAATTGATAAGGAAAAACACAAAAAAGTCCTATATAATGTGTTTCAAACTTTTATCAGCTATAGTGCAGTAGGAAATATACTTTCACACCCCACCCTTTTATACAACAAAAACTGTTACTTCTAGTCTATAAAATACGCCAGAACCCAGCCCGGTCACAGATGACCAGAACATGGATTAGATATCGGAGGGAACAACTGTGTCAATAACATCTGTATGTGGGCTCATTAACATCTGCCAACTCCCTACTCCCCACGTCCCAGACACACCCCAAGCCCCCTTGTGGCTGTGCAGCAGCATGTAACCCACGCTGTGCTGGAGAACTGGAAGGAATCATGCACTATACATGTAAATACACACAAAGCTATAAAACCTGGGGAAATGCTGAGAGTGGGATCTATAGCTAAAATGCTGGTTTGCCCTGTACACAAAATTAAACTTTCCCAAAAAAAAATTATTATTATTATTTTATTTTTTTTAAACATCTGATCTTCTAGCTGGGAAGTAAAATGAAGTGGCATCTGTACTTTGACAATTTCTTTGCCCTGCCCTCCTCCCCGATTTAAATCCAGTAATAGAAGGAAACGGCAACTACAGTCACAAACTGGACTCTATGCCAACATAGTATAATGTCAATAAATACAGCCAGAGTAACACCACAACCTGGTTGCCTATACAGAGGGACTGTGGAAAATTTGTGGGTATAAACTATAGTCATGGGAAAACATCCTATTCTGGTGGCATCACTGATGCTTGAGATGTAACAGCTCGCAGCGGTGCTCTGTGGAGGTCTATGGGAAGTCTTCACCTTG